>NW_008342399.1:3053729-3101418 GCF_000622305.1 Nannospalax galili
TGATATATGAAAATGTTAATAAATAACATGGATAGAAAATAGTAATTTTTAAAATATAGTCACCTAGACTGACGTACAGAAAAGTGAAATAGAAAAATATTTACTTTCATTGAATTTTGGAGATTTCATACAATATAATGCGATGGTATTTAGTTCCCCTCCACTATCCCCGCCACTCCTTACTGTCCCTCCCCACACAATTTAATGTACTCAAATATCCTTCAGTGTTTCCCCAAATGTCCTTCAGTGTGGGTCCATCCATTGGAGCCTGGTTAACCTACCGAAAGTCCCATCCTTGAAAGAGACTCTCTCTCCCCTCCCAGCAGTCATGAGTTGCCAAAATTCCTTAGGTTTTGGGTTGGGATTTCTTACCCACGTCCTCATGTTTATGCTGGAATTCTGTCTGGTTTGAGCTTGCATGGGACTTGTGCATGCTGTCACCTTTGCTGTGAGTTCATGTGAGTAATTGCCCAGCTACCTGGAAAACTTTCCTTGTGGTCATCCACCAACTCTGGCTCTTACAATCTTTCTGTCTCCTCTTCTGCAATGATCTCTGAGCCTCAGGAGGCAGAAGTTTGATATAGATGTCCTATTCAGGGATAAGTGCTCTGCAGCCTCTTGTTCTCTGTACATTGGCCAGTTGTGGGTTTCTGTGTTAATTGCCATCTGCTACATAAGGAAACTTTTCTGGTGAGAGCTGAGAGATGCATTAATCTTTGGGCATAACAAGTCATTAGAAGTCAGTTCAATACTATAACTATTTAGTAGAAAACTAGTATTGGGCTCTTTCCTATGCCCTGTGACCTGTCTAGCCTCGGGTTCCTAAGCCTTATATCAATGTCAAGTATGGGCTCCATCCTAGAAAGCAGATCTTAAATCAAATTAGAGAGTAGTTGGTTAGTTCCCCATAATATTTGTGCCACTAATGCCCTGATGGGTATATCTTGCCAGACTAGTTGTTGTGGTAGTAGTTCACAGGATTCAACACTGGGTAAGGTTGATTATCATATTTTCCTTCCAGTAGCATGCATAGCACCTTCCAGCACTGTGAAAGCTAGTCAGTAGAGAGGAGGCTTTGAAGCCAGAACCAGCTCTACTTCTTCGGTTGTTCTCATAGCTCATGTATGAGTGTCTTCAGCAATAGGATCTTATGGTCGCTTTCTAGTGGGTAATGAAGAAGAAGGGCAATGGCCAGGAGTGTTTGAGGATCTGTGGGACCCCTGGTCAACAGCTTCAAGAGAAGAAGCTTATTCCTAGCATTGTGGATTTTGTTGTTGTTGTTGTTAGCCTATGGTGTCTAGTAGCAACAATGCCCCCTCCCTCATTATCAGGTACCTCCTTTTAATTTCTTTTGATAATGCATATGTATATACTTTAAGATGCTTCTATGTGGTAGATTTCCATATGAGTTTTTCTAGAGGTTTTTGGTGTTACTTATCTCTCTCCATAGCTCCTCTGATCTGCCCTCCCATTCCCTGCCCCATTTAGCCCTTCCTATTTTATTATTCTCATTTTCCCCTTTATATCATTGCATTCTACCACCATTCCCTTGAAGTCTCCCCGACATTAATGGTCATTTATTAGTTTCCTGACTTCTGTAGAGTCCAACAATTGGCAAATGGAACTACATGAAACTAAAAAGTTTCTGTAAATCAAAAACACCATCATGCAAATGAAGAGGCAACCTACAGAATGGGAAAGTCTTTGACAGTTATACCTCTGACAGGGGCTTAGTATCTAGACTGTACAAAGAACTCAAAAATTAAACATCCAAAACACCCAATTAAAAAGTGGGGCAAGGAGCTGAGCAGGGAGTTTTCGTAAAGATGAAATACAAATGGATGAGAAATACTTTTATAAATGTTCAACATCTTTAATAATCAAGAAAATGCAGATTAAAACCACTTTGAGATTTCATCTTACCTCAGTCATAATGACTAAAATCCAAAAAACAAGACAGATGCTGACAAGGATGTGGAGAAAGGAGAATTCTTCTCCACTGCTGGTAGTAGTGCAAACTGGTGTAACTATGGGAATCAGTGTGGTGACTCCTCAAAAAGCTAGAAATTGATCTACCGTATTACCCAGTCATACCACTCTTGAGCATATACTCAAAAGATTCTATGCCTTACTTCATAAATACCTGTTCATCCATGTTCATTGCTGCCCTTTTCATAACAGTCAGAAACGGAAAACAACCTAGATGCCAATCAACTGATGAATGGATAATGAAGGTGCAACATGTATACACAATGGAATATTATTCAGCTCTTAAAAATGAAATTATAAAATTCACAGGTAAATGGATGGAACTGGAAACAATCGTCCTGAGTGAGGGAACCCAGACGTAGAAAGACAATCATCGCAGGTTCTCTCCTAGCTGATCCTAGCTTTGGAATCCTAGATATGCATGTTTCAATTTGAAAATCCAGAGACATCTGGAAACTAATAAATGCCCTTGTCTTAAAACAAAATTAAGGGGAAATTGAAGAGGGAACCAAAGAGATGACAGCATGTGACAGATTCAGCTGACACTGGTGTATTTAAAGATGTAGGAAGGAGACCATGACCTAAATAAAATGTTAGGTGACTTTAGAAATAGACAGATCAAGGACACATTCTTTCTCAGGGCCTCCAAAACAGACACAGGCCTTCCAACATGTTGTTTATAACTCAGTGGAATCTATTGCAGAATTCTAATTTTCAGAACTGTAAGGTCATAATTTGTGCTAATTAAGTCATTAAATTTGTGGTAATTTGTTTTGGCAACAATAGAAGACTAATATATAGACTTAAATATAAGGGCTAAAAATATGAAATTCTTAGAAGAAAACACAGCAGGAGTTATTCTTTGTGGCTATGCAATGGTTTTTTGATAGGACATCAAAAACACAAGTTATAAAGAAAAATAGATAAATTCAATCTCCTTAAAATTAAAATATTGATGCTACAAAGACATGAAATGAAATGGGAATGCAGATAACAGGAAATATTTAAACTACGTATCTGATAAGGGACTATGTGTCCAGAATACATAAATTCCAGACCACTTAGACCACTCAACAGTAAAGACAAATAACTACTAAATGGTCAAAGCCTCTTAAGAAACGTCTCTCAAAAAACAGATTTGTAAAGCACAGAACATGATGTTTAATATCTTTAGTTAATAAGGAAATACAAATAAAAAGTCACAATTAGATACTACTTCATAGTCACTATAGTAGCTATAAGGTTTTTTTTAAAGGCCAGCAAGGCTTGGAAAGGATATGGAGAAATTAGAATCCTCAACATGAAGGTAAAGGAAAAGAAACCAACTAAAAGGGGGATAGTAGGAAATAAATGTTACCTGAGGAAGGTGGAAAAAGTGGGAGTAGTCAGCAGGGAGGAGAGGAGGGAGGGGCATGCAAGGGACCATGATGTGGGGGAGGGAGGGAAGCCAAGAGAAGAAAGATGGCAGGGGTCCAGAGGTATTGAGGGGAGGGCAGGGATAATGGGGGCACTGCGACTATGGAGGGAGAAGGGAAGCCAGATGGGAGAAAAAAAGAATGTAGTCAGGGTTCTCCAAAGAAACAGAACAGGTAGGATGAATATATATGTGTAGAGATTTATCAGCTTAGCTCACAGGATAGAGTCCGAGTAGTCCAACAATGGCTGCACCACACGGGAGAGGCTGAGAATCCGTAGTCGCTCAGTCCATGAGGCTGGATGTCTCAGTCGTCCCAATCTGGTGAAGGTCTGACAAATTCCAAAAGATCAGCTAGTCTTCAGTACTCACCAGTGAGAGAGAAGGCAAGCAGCAAGAAGCCTGGTGTTCTCCTCTGCCTTGGCCTTTTATACCGGCTGCCATCAGAAGGTAACACCCACATGTAGGGTGTGTCTTCCGTCAAGTTGACACCCAGGATTAGCCATCACACTAGGAAACCTAGAGGGAAACGTGATGCCCTAGAAACCCTATGAGAAATGCACATGAGTGTCTGAACATTAATGCATATGCATATGTATACCTAGAAGCTGCACAGGAAATGCAGTGCCAGATGGAAGAGTCCTCCCTTAGAGTGACAAGCATGCCATACAACACTCATCAAAGAAACTTCTTTTTGCAACAGATTGAGACTGCTGCAGAGCTGCACATCTGGTCAGGCACAGGGAACATATGTCTGGGAGATGTCCAGTACCAGGTGACACATCTGCAGTCAAATCTCTATGACTAAGGCTAATGGAACATAGCAGAATAAGGGGTAGAGAGAGGGCTAATGCACCCCTCAACTCTCACCAGTGAGGCTTCCATGTACATCAGAGTGCAATGCACACAGAAGGCCAAAACTAACCAAGTTTTGGAGAATAAGAGACTATAGCGTGTAGGATGGGAGTCTTATATGGAACCTCACCCATGCACAGTTCAGGGACCATTGTGGAAGAGGAGACGGAAAGATTGTAAGAGCCAGAGCTGGTTCATGAACACAGGGAGGTGGAGGCTGCCAGGCCATACTTGCTCATGTGAGCCTGTGGCAGTGGTGGTGTCAAGCTCAGGACCCATGTCAGCTCAATTAAACAAGGGCCCAAAGGGGACGTGAGAAATGGGTGATGGGCCATCACTAGATTGAGAACTATTTGAGACTGATTGCTGCTGGGTGAGGGAGAGTACGACTTACATACCACTGGATGGACTGACTAGACTCCAGTGGACACATTTATACAGAAGGACATTTGAGTACAAATGCCTGAATGAATAGGACTCAGCAAGTATGGCAGAGTGTATAGGGTTTGGTGGGGGGATAGGGGTAGGTATGGGTGGGGGAGGGGTCTGGATTTCAGTGGGAAATGTATGATATTTAAAAAGCTCAATAGGGCTGGAGAGATGGCTCTGCAGTTAAGAACACTGGTTGTTCTTACAGAAGACCCTAGTTCAAATCCCAGCACCCACATGGCAGCTAACAACTATCTGTAACTCTAGTCCCAGGGGATCCGACACGGGTGCACTTACCTACATGCAGGCAATACATGAATGCATATAAAATAAAAATAATAAATAAATTTTAGAAAAAAAAATAAATAAAAATCTCAATTTTTTTTTTTTTAAAAAAAGCTTCTTATAAATGACCCAAGGACACAAATCAAGGCTGGATAGGCCTTAACACAAATGACAGAATGCATGAATTCCAGTGGCGGGGGGCTGTAGGAGGGTGCCAGTGGGGAAGAGGGTATAAAGATGATTAAGATGTTCTATACAAAATGCACAAAAATTTACAAAAAAACCCCCCAGAAATTAGAACCCTCAGACACTGCTGGTGGGGGAATAAAATAGTGCAGCCCTTGGGAAAATGGGTAGTTTCCTGGCAAGGTCGAATATGCATATGACCCAGGACTTCTACTCCAGGGATACAACTGAGAGAGCCTTGTATTTAAATCTTCACAGCAGCATTTTCCACAACATCCAAAAGGGAAGCAATCATGTGTTAGTTAACTGAAAAATTGATAAAATACCCATGCTGCACCCATATAACGTAGTATTATTCCATAATAAAAAAATGAAGTATTGATGCATTCTATAACATGAATGGACCTTAAAAACATTACATAAAATTACACACAATGATTCCATTTATATGTGAAAAAATTCAAAATAATCAAATTGTATAGGTGGAAAGTAGGTTACAGCTGACGAGAAGAGAGTGGTGAGTGACAGCTTGTAGGTACAGGCTTTCTGTAGGGGAGGGTGTTAAAATCAATCATCATGATGTTGCTCTGCTTTGCAAATATACTAATATCATTACATTTTCACTTCAAATGTGTGAATTGAAAAGCGCTGTTCATGTGAATGTGTCCCCTAGCATTCGTTAGGTGAAACTCAGTTACTAATGTGACAGTATTAAGAGGTAACACTTTCGGAGGTAAGTCACAAGAGCTATGCTCTCGTGAATGGGCTGGAGCACGATAGGTAGGCCCACGCCACCTGCACCTTTCTGCCATATGAGGGCATAGCAATGGCTCCCTCCAGAGGACACAGCACTGCTGCCATCTTGAAAAATCCATTAATTAAAGCCGGGCATAGTGATGTACGCCTTTAATCTCAGTACTTGGGAGGCTGAGGCAGCAAAATTCTGTGAATTCAAGGCCAGCCTGGTCTACATAGCAAGCTCCAGGTCAGTCAAGGTTATATAGTGAGATCCTGTCTCAAACAAACAAATTCATTATTTGTAAGTTACTCAGTGTTAGGTATTTCACAGAACAAATAGATACATGACATATGAATTATATCTCAATAAATTGGGGGTTTTTTGAAAATTAATTAAGAGCTGGAGAGATGGCTCAGCAGTCAAGAGCATTAGCTGCTCTTGCAGAGGACCCATGTTCAAGTCCCAGCATCCACATGGTAACTCCAGTTCCAGGGGAATCCAACCCTTCTTCTGACCTCTGTGGGCATTGCATGACATGGGCACACTTACACACATGCAGGCAATACACTCACAGACATAAAATAAAAATAAAATATTTTTAAAAAATATAAATTCCTGTCCACAAAGAAGAATCTTTCCTGAATCACATTTTTCTAATTCAGTTCAGTTTCTGCCCAAATGGCCATCAGGTGCTTGCTCCTTTCTTTAGCACCTATAACACAATCTGTCTTCCAAAATGTAGCTCGTTTTGGCCTGCCTAACCTAGGTTACTCTGAACCTAAGCCTCTCTTGAGACTAATTTCTCCAAAGTTCCCAGTCATGGACAGATTTAGACTGTTACTCAAAATTTGCCAAAGAAGGTAGTCCATGAACAAACCTTACCCATATTAAAGCCCAAGGTCCTGTTTCCCTGCATGATGTTCCCTAGCAATTGTAATATGCTGCTCTCCAGAGCCTTGACCCACGCTCGGGTCTTCATGAGCTAGAACAGAGAATTGGTGCTGTCTTCAAGAAGAGTGGGGGCAAATAAAATGTGAACATTGGGGCATCTAAGAAGTCTCCTACAGGGTATCAGTTAATCCACATCTGTGGGTGAAGCCCAGCAGGTATAATCAGAAAGTTCGCTTGGAAGATGTTGCTGACAAAAGTCTGTGACACTATTGCGAAGGTAGAAAGACCTGCTCTCCATCTAAGCAGCCTTCTCCCTGAGAGAATATCCAAGCCAGGCCTAGTGGAGATGCATAATGATGATGCTTCATTGGGGGGGCTCCTTCTTTCCTGTATGCCCATCTTGTTTATTTAGCTCAGTTTTGTTTTGTATGTGTGGCAGGCGTCATGTAGCCCAGGCTGGTCTTGAACTCACTATGTAGCCAAGGCTGGCCTTGAATTCTTCATCTGTCGACTTCTTCATTCACTTCCCAATTGCTGGAATTACAGATATGGGCTACCATGTCTGACTCCCATCTTGTTTATTTAGAGTCTTCAGTGTCCATTTCCCTTTAACCTTGATTTCCTGAGTTGTCAGATTCTGCCTAGAACCACAATGCATGTTTTTGGTGAGCTATATACACAGTCCCTCATATGAAGCGTTCCCCACAATTCCATTTTCTGTTTCTGTTTCTCCAAACAGGGCAGAATACAAAGGTATTACAGCTGTTGCTCCTCACCAAGCTATTCCCTCAGGGACTGAGAGAAACACTCACCCTTGGCCATGTACTTTTAATGCCCAAACTCTGGGATTCTGCAGCTGTGTGTCACATTCCACTGACTCTGGAGAGCCTTGAGTCATTGCACTTCCATTATATTCCAGGCATTGTGTTTATCCCTGGAACCCAATGTGAGCAAAATAGAACTATCCTTGTCCCTGTGAAGCTCTTGTGGGAAAGAGTACCAATCCATCACTAAACTGCTTAAACAGGCCCTGCTTAAACAGGATTTAACACACAAAAAATTGACTTTTCCGTTAATCCTAAAGATTAGTACTTGTATCTCCATTTTACAGATGAAGTTCAAGGTCTTCTGTCTAAATGAGAATGGAGCTAGGGTTCAAGCTTACATCTCCAGGGTCCAGATTTTGTGTCATCAGCCCTTCCATGTACCTTTTGTTGACCTCTTCATTCACAATTTACCTCTGTGTGACTATGAACACAAATATTCTCTTTACACATTTATTTTGCAGATTCCTCTGGTATCTTAGGTGACAGCCAAGAAAGTATGTTGCTGAAAACAGGCTGAAAAACAGGACAAAGGAAAAAACATCATCAAGGTCAAATGCCTGGCACTAAGCTAAAGAGCCAGTCTAGTTTGTGAGGAGTCTGTTGAAGTTCTAGAAATGAACACCAATGTTGGACTCCCCACTAACCACAGTTAGTTCTCAAAACCCTCTGTCACTTTGTGATGGCCTTGCCCCAGTAAGTGCGCTTTTCCTGCAGGGTTCACCTCTAGATGCACCTACTCTGACCCCCAAATGGGCACTGGCCTCCTTAAAACCAGATCCCAGCTTCTGCCTTTTAAATTCTTTTCTCTTTTGTTGTTCTGTTTTTAGAAAATTTTTAATTTATTCTTGAACAATTTCAGACATGTAAACAATATATCTTGATCATATCCACCTCAATTCCCCTTTCTGCTCTTCCTGGACCCTAACACATCCCCCTCCCACTTTGATGCCGTTCCTGAAACATGAACCAAAAGAGAGCTTTCCTCCTCGAAGTTGGTTTTGTTAGGTATTATGGCCACAGATATTAGAAAGCTAATATAGTTTTCTTATTTCCTTTTATTCAATTTTTGTGAAAAGTAGTCAGGAAATTAGGAACAAAAAACTAAACAAGGGGCTAGAGAGATGGCTCAGTGGTTAAGAGCACTGGCTGCTCTTACAGAAGACCCCAGTTCGGTTCCCAGCACCCACATGGCAGCTAACAACCATCTGTAACTCCAGTTCCAGGGGATCCAGTGCCCTCTTCTGACCTCTGAAAGCACTGCACAACACAGGTGCACTTACATGCATTGCAGGCAATACATTCATACACATAAAATAAAAAATAAAATTAAAAAAACTAAACAAAGACATGCATTCAACAAAAATTTCTTTGTTTAATTTTTTAAATTTTATTTTTTTAATTATTTCAGATTTCCAGAACAAATTCAGGATCCAATAATAACTGCACACGAGACCCCAGCACTAGTAACACTTTTAGCACAGTTAGAATCAAGTGTCCATTAGTCTTGATCTAAGACACATCACATAACTATCACTCTGCTATTCTACTCCTTCTTTCAAAGTAAACAGTAATGACCAAAGAGTTACTCAGCATTAATAAAAGGCTTAGTTACATCCTTCAGTGTCTACCAGAGATGTCACAGAACAAATACGATAGAGGCCATTTACAAATGGAAAGAATACCAAACAATACTGCAGAACATGCCTTTATTTTTTTAATAACTAATTTTATTGAGTATCTAGGATGTCCAGATTCCTCCATATATTAAAATCAGTCCTCTTTAGGAAAACAAAGCCAAATCGAATGGAAAAACCTGCCTTCTGAGCTACAAGTACCGATCTAGGCAGAGTATCAGCAGCGTAGTAGACAGCCTTGTTTTAGAGTCCAGTTTGGTTTACAGAGCCACATTTGAAGAAACTGTCTCTATCAAAGCATCCCAGTGCTCACTAGTAAAATTTAAACAATACAGCATGGCCTCTGTGCAAGGATGACATGTAAATTCATGAACTGTTCCATATTTTTGCTACACCGATGAAATCTCCAGTTTGGTATTCTAACAAGATCTGCATAATGACAAAACCAGTTGACATGCCAAGGAAGATGGGGGAAATTTCACAGGGGCCCACCTCAAGATGAACAACTACAGGCAACCAATGGATGCTGAGGGAGGAAAAACCTGTTTTCTCCCAAGAGCACCACTAAATGGACTCAGTGCATTATGTATGTATTTAGAAATGTATGTATGTATGTATGTATGTATGTATGTAGGTAAATAAATAGGTAGGTAGGTAGGTAGGTAGGTAGGTAACAAGAAGAAGAGGACAAGAAATTGAGAGGGAGTGGTAGGGGGCATAGGAGAAGTTAGAGGGAGACTAGGCGAGGAGGAAATAATGCAACTACAGTATCCATGCATGAAATTCTCAAAAATAAAATAAAATTCAAGTAAAGACGGTATCCCAGTAAAAGCATCCCCATCTCCTAGCCTGGACAGACTAAATGGCAGCCATGTTAGTAGCCATCAGCTGCTGATATTTTCCTGCTTCCTTTAATCCTGTTACATCCACCTCTACCTCCTCTAACCCTCTGAAGGAAGAGTTCAAAGGAATCCAAGACAAAACACCCATCTCTGATTTATTTATGAAATATGATCTGCCTCCACAGAGCCTGCATTGAAGGGGGAATTTTTTTTCCACTTTTCCTGAGGGACATCATTAGCATAGTGATAATTAATGAAAGGCAGCAGCTGGAGTTGGGTAAATTATTAATGGTTTCAATCATCCAGAGAGCAGACAGTCCTTGGGTTGGGTTGTCCTTGGTGACAGTGTGGAAATGCTCTGGGGAAACAGGAACAGGGGGCAGAGGAGCAAAGCTGCGTGCACGTGTGTGTCTGTGTGCACGTGTGTGTCCATGTGTCTATGTGTGTTTAAATATGTTCATGTGCAAGTTTGTGTGTGTATGTCCATGTGTCTCTCTCTGTGTGTCCATGTATCTATGTCTGTATCCATGTGTCTGTGTGTACATGCATGTGTGTATATATGTCTATGTAGGTGCACATGTGTGCCTTCTGGAGTCTGCACACAGGTTCAGCCACTTTCACCCAAATGAGCTGGTTTGCATGCAGAAATGCACATGGATTACACCTGGAACAGAACCCTTTTGCAAATAGAGGGTATTCACAGATTCTCCATACAGAATGGCCATGTGGAAGCTGGAGTTGGTTGTAGGGACTTGAACACTGAGCCAGGGATAGTCTCACTGCAGCTGCAGAGATTGGAGGCTGGGGGTAAATTGGAGGAGTAAGTTATGACCTCAGACCAAAATGGCCCTGGAAAGGGTATCTAATATATGTTTTCAGAGGCTGAGGCTCAGAGTCACATTTTAGGGACACAGACCAAAGGGTGGCAGGTAACCTGGGAAAGTGAGAGTGAATAGTGTTGTAGGGGAATGGGTATGAGAAGTAATGATGGAGACAAATCCCCAGGAAGAGGAATCCAGTGTATCAGAGGGGTCTGCCTCCCCTGACAGCTCCTCCCCACCGTGATGCAGTTCACTAAACTGAGCTTTCTTATTGCATAAGATTGCACACTCCTTAGCAGATGAAAATCCCATTTCCTTCTCTGCTATATCCCTGGAGCCTACCTCAGTGCCTGACATACAGCAGGAGCCAAAAAGGGATGAGTGAATATTTATCATGCTGGATATTGACCAAAGAAAACTATTTATTAGCACTGTTCAATAAAACCACATCAACTGTTACTCAGAGTAACAAAGAATTTACTGAAGAGTTCACTGGAGAGTGGGAAGACAGTTCCTAGTGTACACACATGGCATGATTAAATGCACATGAAACAGAGGCACACTCAAAAATTTTGCTAAAAATAATATGTAATAGTAAAGTAACAAAATAGCTAAAGCAATTAAAAAGAACTCTGGTGGGAGGAAGGAGAGAGTTACTGTACCAGATGAGACACTGGGGACGGGTCTGATGCTTCCAGTTAGGTCTCCTAGTTGTTGAAAGCTATGCCACCCTGTTCACCTACAGAATGATGACAGATAATAGAATACGAACCTCAGACAAAGGCACCCTGAAACCACAATAAAATAAATTAAAACAAACATACTTGATATTTTTGCACAAGCACAGACAAAAACAAAGGTACTATGCAGCCCATTAACTATCAAACACTTCCATCTCTCAGATGAAACTTGTGACTGTTTACTTCTTCACAAAGTACAGTTTTATTCTCACTGTGGCCTGCTCTCAGAGAAAACATTCATTGACGTGGCTGGAGAGGTGGCACCACTGTTAATAGGGCCTGTTGCTCTTCCAAGAGATCTGAGCGAGGTTCCCACCTCCCATGTCAGGCAGCTTACATCCACCTGTAACTCCATCTCCAAGGAATTTGACATCTTCTTCTAGACACACAACTAACTAAAAATAAATAAATAAATAAATAAATAATAAATAAATAAATAAATAAATAAATAAATAAAATCTTTTT
The DNA here is from genome assembly GCF_000622305.1 of Nannospalax galili. Classification (NCBI taxonomy): domain Eukaryota; kingdom Metazoa; phylum Chordata; class Mammalia; order Rodentia; family Spalacidae; genus Nannospalax; species Nannospalax galili. The sequence continues at coordinate 3,065,847 of NW_008342399.1, forward strand.
TAAAAAATAGAAGAGACTGGAGAGATGACTTAGCAGTTAAAAGCACTACTGCTCTTACAGAGGACCCAGGTTCAGTTCCCAGCACCACATGGCAGCTAACAACCATCTACAACTCCAGTTCCAGAGGACCCAACACCCTCTTCTGACTTCCATGGGCATTGCACAACAGGGGTTCACTTACATACATGCAGACAATACATTCACACACATAAAATAAAAAGAGAAAAGGAAGGAAGGAAGGAAGGAAGGAAGGAAGGAAGGAAGGAAGGAAGGAAAGAAAAAATGTTCACTGGAGTAGCCAAGGACAGGATTGACCACAAATAAAAGAAAATTTCAGTTTGTGAGTTTACTATACACACCTGTATTTTGTAGTTTTCTGTAGCTGAGCTGTTCTATGTGTATAGGTCCCTTATCTTTTTCTGTTTTAGAAGACCTGTGGGTACATGTATGTGGTTCTTCCCTTTTTCCACTTCTCTCCCACACAGGATTCTCTCATTTGTTTTCAGAGACTACTTCTTGACAATAAATGTAACTTTATAATATACTCCTTGTTGTTGTAGTTTGTCTCTCCATTGCTGTGCCATAACACTGTGACCACTACCAACTTGGGGAGGAAAGGGTTTAATTTGGCTTACATCTCCCAGTTCATCAGGAAGCCCAAGGTAGGAACTCAGGGCAGAACCTGGAAGCAGGAGCTAAAACACAGGCCATGGAGGAATGCTGCTTTCTGGCTTGCTCCCCTGGCCCATGCTCAACCTTCTTTTTTTAAATATTTTATTTATTATTTTTATTTTATGTGTACAAGTGTATTGCCTGCATGTATGTGAGTGCACCCATGTCATGCAATGCCATGGAGGTCAGAAGAGGGCTTCAGATTCTCCTGGAACTGGAATTAAGGACTGTTCATAGCCACCATGTGGGTGCTGGGAATTGAAACAGAGTCCTCTGCAAGAGCAGTCAGTGCTCTTAACCGCTGAGCCATCTCTCCAGCCCTCAACCTTCTTTCTTATATAACATAGGCCCACTTGTCCAGGGGCTGGGCCCTCCCACATCACTCAACATCAAGAAAATTCCCCTAGAGACATACCCACAAGATAGTCCAATGGAGGCAATTCCCCAATTGAGGCTCCCTCAACCCAGGTGTGTCAAGTTGACACTAAAGCTATCCAGCACAACTGACCCCATGTCAACTTGACATACAAACACATCAGTATTAAACCACAGCCTTTCCATTTCTTGTCCCCAAGATATGATGTTAACATTAATATCACAACACAAGACAGTACAACCTTAAAAGGCCCACAGTCCTTAAAAAATCCAAACACTTAAAAGTTCACAGTCTCTTTTAAAAGTCTCTTAACTCTGGGCTCCTGTAAAATACAAAGCAAGTATTGTTTCACTTCAAAGACAAGAATCCAGCACAACTAAGCAAAACCTAAGTCCAGCAAAATAGTTCAAGCCTGGACATCTGGGATTCACTCACAACCTTCTGGGCTCCAAAGGGTTTTGGCAGCTCCACTTCTCTGACTCTGATGTCCACAGCACTCACATTTCATCTGGCAGACCCAGGCCAACTCCATTCCACACCTACTGCTGTCCTTGGTGGTCGTCCCATGGTCCCAGCATCTCCAAAAAAGCTGAGGTCCCCACTGAAACTGAGGCTACACCTTTACCAATGGCTTCTTCTTGCCTGTTGGGGTGCAAAACCCCAGATTCTCTCCATGACCCCTTCAATCCCGGGGTTGTCACTGCAACTGAGGCTGCACTTTCACCAATGGCCTTTCCTGGCCTCTCAGAGAGCCAAGCCTCAGCTGCTCTCTGTGACCCCTTTATATTTTCAACACCAGAACCATGCAGAAGACTCTTACACATTACCAAGTCCTGCTTCCAGCTTGAGATGGAGTCTCGGGTCCCCTCTGTGTGCTGACCCTGAGGAAATACTTCCCAGAAGATCTCACCACAGTGATGGTGGTCTCTTGTTACTTACAGCTGATTTTTACAGCCCCAGCTAAGAAGCATCAATTTTCCCAGTAAAGCAAAGGTTTTACTTCAGGTTCTGGTCTCTTCTTAATCTCAGCTGATTCTTCAGCCCCAGATGGCCAGAACCCACAGATTCTCAATTCAAAATATCTCACAAACAACCCTAATAGTCTCTGCTTCCTGTTGAAGCTTCACAAGCCAGGCCTCCATTGTCCACAACTCTTTCTCAGCATAACTGTTCCAAGTTCCACAGCAAGAAACTCTGAGCACGCAATGGCTTTTCCAGCCCCAAATTCCAAATGCTTCCACAGTCCTCCTAAAAACACCAAGGTCAGGTCTGTCACAGCAGTGCCACACTCTCTGGTACCAATTTCTGTACTAATTTGTTTCTCCATTGCTGTGACAAAACACTCTGACCATTACCAACTTTGGGAAGAAAGGGTTTAATTCAGCTTGCATCTCCCGGGTCACAGTTCATCACTGAGGGAGCCCAAGGTAGGACTCAGGGCAGGAACCTAGAGGCAGGAGTTGAAACACAGGCCATGGAAGAATGTTGCTTACTGGCTTGCTCCCCTGGCCCATGCTCAACCTGCTTTCTTATACAACATAGGCCCACCTGCCCATGGGTGGCACCACCTATATTTGGCTGGACCCTCCCACATTACTCAACAATCAAGACAATTCCCCCACAGACATGGCCACAGACCAATGCAATGGAGGCAATTCCCCAATTGAGGCTCCCTTAACGCAGGTGTGTCAAGTTGACACTAAAGCTATCCAGCACACTCTTCTAGTCCATACTTTAGTTATTTGCTGTGTTAAGTTTTCATTGTAAACTGTAGATGAGCCAAGGAAGAGGAAAAAGGAAACCTGGAATGCTGACAGAGGCAGTATTTTAGATCAGGGAGAAGAATAAAATCTTCATTAAGTACTGATAGAGTAATGACTCTACACATTAAAGAGAATTAAATTCCGATTTTAGGTCACCATAAATAAAAATAGATTTCAGATGAATTAATAATCTTAAAGTAAAATACAGAATTCCAAATCTTAGAGAAAAATGTAGTAAAAATCTTTAGGGTTTGAATAGGCTATTCTTTCTTATACTAGGCAAAGAAGGGGATGAAAAGATGAAAGTATGTTTGACTACAATAAAATATATGATGCTGCATAGCAGAAGATACCAAGGTAAAACAGTGTCACCAATTAAGAGTTAAACATTTGCAGCACAAAAATCCAATAAGGAAATAGTATTCAAAATGTATGATGAACTCTTACAAATTAACTAGCAAATGATAAGTTTTTAAATCAGCAGACTATATGAAGAGACAATTCACAAAACAGAGTTGTGTAAATGTAAAACTATGTTCATCCTAACTCTTGAGAGAAATGCAAATAAAAATAACAATTAGACACCATTAGCAAAATGGTATCAGATTGACAAAAATGAAGAAGTTTAACACCTCCTGGGGATTGGCAGACAGCTCAGTCAGTAAGGTGCCTGCTACACAAAGATGAGGACCTGAGTTCTGATTCACAGAGCCCACATAAAAAGCTAGACATGGCAGTGCATGCTTCTAATCCCAGAACTGGGGCACACAGACGTGAGGAGCCCTGATGCGTACTCACCGGCAAGCCAACCTCACCCAAACAATAAGCTTTGGGGTCAGAAAGAGAGCCTAGCTTAAAAAAAATAAAGGTGGGGGCTGGAGAGATGGCTCAGTGGTTAAGAGCACTGACTGCTCTTGCAGAGGACCCGGGTTTGATTCCCAGCACCCACATGGCGGCTATAAACTGTCCTTAACTCCAGTTCCAGGGGAATTTGAAGCCCTCCTCTGACCTCCGCGGCATTGCACGACATGGGTGCACTCATATACATGCAGGCAATACACTCATACACATACACACACACACACACATATATATATACACACATATATACAACATACTACATATACTAAACAAGGAGATACACAGATACATAAATACACACACATAAATAAAAAATTTTTTAAAAATAAGAAATTTAACAATTAGCAAGTTTAGTAATTCCAAGCATGGGTGAAGTTATGGATCACTGGGAAGTTTCATACACCCCTAGTGGAAATGCAGATAAGTGTGGCCATTTTGGACAGCAATCTAGTAACATCTAGTAAGGCTAAAGATATTCATACTGCATAACCAGCAATCTCAGAGACAAAGACACAGAGACAGACCATGTGAGCGGGGAAGTTAGAAAGGGAAGGAGGGAAATGGAGGAAAACACATATACTAGCTTTGAAACCCAGTTGAGACCTTTGGCCATCTAGCTACCTGATAATAAATTCTCCCTTTAGACTTAATCTCATTAGAATTTATATGTATTTTTGCCACAAGATGACATATCTTACATGACTCAGGTCAAAAAGAAGGCCAATGCTGGGTGTGGTGCTGTACGCCTTTAATAGGTGGAGCTCTGTGATAAGGCCAACCTGGTTTATATAGTGACTTCCAGGTAGGTTGGAATTAGGGAAACCCTGTCAAAAACAAAAACAAACAAATAAATAGAAAAGGAAGCCAATGTCTGCTATCTCAGCACTTTGAGGGAGGAGGCAGGAGGATCAGGGGCTGAGACTCAACTACATAGTGAGTTTGAGGTCACCCTAGGGCACATGAGACTCAGTTCTTTAAAAATCAAAACAAAAAAGAAATCCAAACCTTAAAAGAGAATAACAGCAAAATATTAGTAGAACATGGTCAACGAGGGTTGATTCCTCCTGCTAAACACCTCTCAGAGCATCCATTCTCGCCAACTAAGACTATTGTCGCGCTAAGAGGAATTCTGTTGGATAAAATGTCATACAACTTAAATATAGGTTGATGGTTTAACTGAGTCTTTACTTGGCCACCATAAAGAATGAATAAGGCTGAGAAGATGATTCAGTCAATAAGTGAGACTGAGAGCTTTCAAGGCAACAAACCTAGGCTCTGTATTAAAGTTCTGTGTTGATGAGAGACTGCCTCAAACAAGAGGGTTAGAAGGCATTTGAGGATCGACACCAGAGGTTGTCCTCTGACCTCCACATACACACTGTACATTACATAGGCAAGTATCCTCCTGACATGAACGCGTGTGCACATGCACACATACATACACACATACACACACACACACACACACACACACACACAAATGAACAAATTGGGGACTGGAGAGATGGCTCAGTGGTTAAGACTGTTCTTGCAGAAGACCTGGGTTTGAATCCCAGCATCCATGTGGTGGCTAACAACCATCTGTAACTCCAGTTCCAGGAGACCTGACACCCTCTTCTGTCCTTTGCAGGCACTGCACAACACAGGTGCACTTATACACAGGTATAAAAAAATACACATTTAAAAAAAGTAAACACCACCACCAACAAAAAGAATCACCAAGCCACTTTACCTTCAGAGCTTTTTTCCCTTCTTTGTAATATGAGATTGCAGTAAATGATCCCAAAGGTTCCTTTTAGTTCTGAAGGTCTGTGATCAATCCCCAAATTAAGATAACCTATAGATAGGAAGTCATACAATAGGAACCACAGCAAACTGCTAATGAAATCCACATCCAAGCACTTCAGAAACTTCACACAGAGCCTACAAATTAGGAGAGGCCACAGGGTGTACTAAGGTCAATACACCCAGCGCCTCTGCTGAGCCACAGGTGCTCCTCCATAATGAGTTTGGCTTCAAGACCCCAGGGCCCTAGACAGTATTTTCTAGTATAAAATTCCCCAAGTTAGAAACTCTCTTTAGATATCTTTACAGAGATGTTCAGTTCCTGTGGAGTCAGAACAGGTATGCCTCCTTTGAAAGCTGGGTCCAAACCACCAATGAAAATTGTAAAGTGAGGCTACAGAAGGAAAAAAATTATATATTGTATAGAAGCAAATACTGCATGTATACACAATATATTATATGTCCAGGGCACGTAATTCATATGCATTTGTATTTTATTATAGATAAGTAATCACATTTATATATTGTAAATTATATATTAATGTAGTCTGCTATACATTATTGTCTCTATATAATTTTAAAGCAATACTCTAACATTTCAAATGTTCCAGGATATTCACAAAATAACTTACCACTTTAAATTCCAGACTTATTAAATTGAGGTGATTGTAGTTTATTCACTCGTGTTAAAGCCTGCAGTTCAGTTCAAGTAAAGTCAAAAGCAATTTAGGTTGGGATTTATTTGCTTAATTTCTGAGGTACTCAAACACAGAATGCTGCATAAGATCAAACAAAGGAGGATACAGTCTTGAAATATCTCAGCTGCAAGGGTGTCCTAGTTTGTTTCTCCATTGCTGTGACAAAACACTCTAACCACTACCAACTTGAGAAGGAAAGGGTTTATGTGACTTACATCTTCTGGGTCACAGTTCATCAGGGAGCCCAAGGTAGGAACTCAAGGCAGGAACCTGGAGGCAGGAGCTGGAGACCAGGCCATGGCAGAACACTGCTTACTGGTTTGCTCCCCTGGCCCATACTCAACCTGCTTTCTTATACCATACAGATCCACCTGCCCAGGGGTGGTACTGCTCACGATGGGCTGGGTCCTCCCATATCACTCAACAATCAAGAAAATTCCCCCATAGACATGCCCACAGCTGGTCCAATGGAGGAAATTCCCCAATTGAGGCTCCCTCAACCCAGGTGTGTCAAGTTGACACTAAAGCTATCCACCCACAAAGGAGAACCTGCATCTCTGAAGCTGAAGCCTGCAAGATTACAGGCCTTCCTTGAGTCCATCCATTGAATGAATGGCAGAGAGGAATGGGAACCAGTGCTGCCCTGTGCTTGCAGTCACATCGGGGTTGAAATCTAAACATAAATTAGAGAAGCTCTGGGTCCCTTAGAAATTCTGAGCTTTAGTTCTCTTCCCATTGAAAGACCTTCCTCCAAAGCTGCTTTCTCCATCACATGGCCATCCTTCCTGGCATTCTGACTGCTCATTCTGTCCATCTCCCTGAGTCCAATGCTTACCAGATTTTTAGGTACCAACAAATTTCAGCATCCTAAAATAGAAATGTCAAAATTGTTTTGTTAATAGAAACATTAGAAAAACAACCATCATCTATTTCTGCTAACATTTCACTTAAAACAGACATTTCAACACATTTAAAATGTAAAAATTCTACACTTCAAATGGACACATTTTATCATGTTTGAATTGTATCTCAACAACATGACCTTTTGAGACAGAGTCTCCCTGTAGTCCCAGCTGACCTGGAACTCACTATGTAGACCAGGCTGGCCTCGATCTCACAGAGATCTGCCTGCTTCTGCCTCCCGAATGCAGGGACTAAAGGCATGCACCACCACACTAGGCTTCAACAACATGACTTTTAAGATGTAGATGTGTTACACCTAGAATTAAAATAATCTAAGTTGGGTGTATTTAGCTTTGGCCACTACCCCACTGTCATTTTACCGTAGAGAGGAAAAACACTATGCAGAAGAGGATTGAGCTCTCCTGGACAATGTCCTCTGTGCCTCTGCCTAGTCACACTGTCTTCATTCATGCAGACCCTCATCAATTCTTTTTTGAATGATTGCAGTATCTTCCTGCCTGGCCTTCCATCAAGGCTCTCTCTCTCTCTCTCTCTCTTTCTCCGTAGGCCTTCTTTTTATGGACTATTAGATTAGCTTCCCCAAGTCAGAGCCCCTTACCCTAGCATTCAATAGCCTCACAATCTGTCCATCCTTTTCTAGGCCCCACCATTTTGCACTCTGTGAGCTCATCCCCAACTTAAGCCATTTTTAACTGCATCCTTTCCTCTTCTATACTTTCATTCACATTGTTTCTGTAATTGTTAGTCTTGGTTGTCAGACTGATGAGGTTTAGAATCACCGTGGAAATAAACATGGACTTCTTTTGTGAGGCTGTTTCTAGATTAGGTTAATTAAGGTGGGAAGACTCACTCTAAGTGTGGGTCACACCAGTTCATGGGCTGGGGTCCTGGACTGTACAAAAAGAAGAAAGTTGGCTAAATACCAGCATTCATCGCCTTCTGCTTCCTGAGTACAAATGTAATGTGACCAGCTGCCTGCTGCTGTGATAGACGACGTTGAAAAGTGAGCCAAGAAGAGCCCTTCCTTCTTTAAACTGTTCTTTGTCACAACAACAAGACAAGTAACTAATACCTCTGGTAAAAATGTGTTCATGGTTTACCTGTCAGGGGTGAGAGGATGGGACTCAGAAGAAAGACTGGTTTGGGCACGGTGGGGAAGGCACAAGGTGTGTACAGATGTGAGTGCTTTATAAGAAGATGGGGAAAGGCTGAGGTAGTTATTTTATGGCTTCTGATTCCCAAGGAAATTCCTGAGAAGGAAGTGAAGTACCAGCTTAGATTATCTCTTAATAAACTAAGAGTGATCTTTCCACCTCAATTGACCTAGTCTAGATAATCCTTCACAGGAACACCCAGCACCTAGGCAAGTCAAGATAATCCCACACAGACATGTCTAAAGGCTTGTCTCCTTATGGTTCTAGATCATGTCAGATTAACAGTCAATATTAACCATCATATCAGACAAGAGAGAATCCTACTCAACCATCAATTTTCCCAAAGAAGACTGAAAGTTGACCCTAAGACAGTCAGCCCCACCTCACTGTAAGCCCTGCTTTCCTTTGAGAGGTTTCAGATCTATGAATATGTCATTCCATCTGACAATATCAAGACCACATCAAACACTTGAAGGGGAAGAACACGACCCAAGGGTAATCACTGAGACCTCTCCCTGTGTAGCATCACTCTCTTGAGTTCACCATCATCATTCAGTTCCTTAAGCATGTCAACATCTCTTTTGCCTTTGAACGTCTGAGTATCCCATTCCCTCTGGCTAAAGCATTCCCCCTTTCTTCTTGCCCTCCATCATGTCTTTAGCACACCCAGCTCCTTCTCTTTCCACTTTCAGTGTAGACAGTGCCATATGCTCCCACAATGTCCTTTATAAAATTACCCAGGGCATTTCATGTAATTGTTTTGCTGTCCCTTCTCACTACTGGGTTACAAACTCTGTGAGAGCAGGGGATATTTTTTGTTTTATTCTCCATTATGTTTTCAATACCTAGTACATGGAGAGAAGCACCAAGGAAAGTATGAAACTAATGAAGGAATGAGCTACATTAAAAACCTACTTAGGGGCTGGAGAGATGGCTCAGCAGTTAAGAGTGCTGGCTGCTCTTACAGAGGATTCCTAGTACCCACACTAGGCAGCTCACAACTGCCTCTAACTCCAGTTCCAGGGGCTCCAATGCCCTCTTCCAGACCTAACTGGACACTGCACACATGCAGCATACATACATACACTCAGGCACACACATGTATACACATAAGATAATAAAAAAATATTTTTTAAAAAGTCATGCACATAAAATAAAAATAAATAAATCTTTCTTTAAAACAATCTCAGAGTTTCAGAGACTCTAAGGGAAGAAGCATAGAGAACTACCCAGAGGGCTTATTTAAACTACACAATTGTAACTAGGCATTGTGGCACACATCTGTAATCTCGGCATTCAGGAAACTGATGCAGAAGGATCTTGAGTTCAAGGCCAGCCTGGGCTATATAACAAGACTGTCTCTAAATAAATAAACTACAGAATCCAACACCTCCTTTCCTAACTATGCTTTCCATACTCAGATTCAGATGTGTCATATCAAGCTAGGAAAGGGGTAGTGGTCCATGAGTTCACTGTATGCCCTCCACAGCCCTCCAAATCCGGGCATAGCATGAAAAGGTCTGTAATTATGATTACTGTGGGAAGTAGAGAGATAAAAAAGAATTGAAATGTTCTCCAGTAACTTCCATACATCATCCCCAGGCTGCTATGAGGCCCAGTGCTCCAGACACATCACTCTGTCTTGCAACAGATCTTCAGCTGTACCTTCTTATCAGTTCTCAGAGTCCAGATCTTTCAGCCAGTCTCTGACAAGCTCTAGGCCTCACATACAGGTGATTCCTTTTCTCATTAAAACTTCCTTACTCCTCAATGTTCTTTTCCTGTATCACAGAGCCCTTCAAACATTAAAGCATACCGAAGTATCCTATTTGAAAAGGAGCTCTAAAATGAATGAACTAGAAAGGCAAAGTTACTTCTAATAAGTAATTTAAGATTCTATGTTTCTATCATCACCCAAGAATGTCATTCACATCATTAACTCGGAATCCAGGCCCCAAGGTAGAATTTTTGGAAAAAGGTTTTCCATATCTAGCCCCCAAATTTCTCATCGCCAACTCCTCACAACACTTTTCAGTACTTTTTACTCTTATTACATAAGAACAAAGGTGATATGAGAGGGGTAGATGTGAAGGGAATGAGTTTAAGTGTTTAAAGCGGTTTGTATTCCTTTCTTTGAATCTGAAATTCCTCCAGGTTCTCTTGCTTTGGGGAAAGTGTTCAGGCAGTTCTAAGTGTTGTCCATGAGGGTTCAGCCTGTGCATTCACAGTGACTAAAGTCCTCATCAGATGTATTTAGAATTGACTTGCATGGGCACAGTTAAGGGGCTTGAGAAAGTTATAATTTTAGCTAAAAGGACTTCTGGAAAAGTAGTAGACTGTGAAGCTATTAAATAATTCTTCGCAGTTTTTCAAGATTAAAATGTACCAGATTAAAAACACAAATAAGGATATTATAGGGGGAATCAAATGGAAACATCATCCTCAAAATGCACATTCCCCTCCCCACGACGACCTAATTTCTATTAAAGAAAGTTCTTTCTGGAAAATCAATAACCTGATAACTATCCAGAATAACAAGAAGGGAGAAGACCAGGATCATCAAAGAGATCAAAGCATATAAAAGGTCACAATTTAGGATTGACTAATCTGAGCAAATTCTATAATCTCTCTTGGCTTTTATTTCCTACTCTGAAAACTGGTAAGTATATATTTCCCAAGATTAGCTAGATTAGGCATGCTAACGGTAACGATAAGAACATGACAGATGACCATTGTACATGAGAATGTTTCCTACCTGCACACTCCATCTCCCCAGAAAGCCTTGAAGGAGCTTTAGTTTTTAATTCTACTGTTATGCACGAGCCTCTTGAGTTTGGATTAGGAAGCTCTTAGCAACAGCTCCTTCATAATGCTGCTTCTTAAGTGTCACCTATACTGGCTGTGATGGTACATGCCTGTAATCCTATCATTTAGGATGTGGAGGCAGGAGAATCAGAACTTCAGTAGTATCTTCAAGTTACCTAGGGAGCTGAAGGTCAGCCTGGGCTATATGAGGTTCTATCTCAATAAACAATAAATAAATAAATAAATAAATAAATAAATAAATGTTAGTCTTCTTTAGACTTTTGGAGGCATGTCCTCAGATGAGCACACAGAAAGGTTTAAAAGTTGTAAAGATTAGAATTTAACTTTCTTTTTATTTATTGAATTGAATTTGCCCTCAGCAACTTTCCTTTGTTCCTATTACCAAAATGACTGTTTCTTTTCTTGAACAGAGTTTTTCAAGGTGGTATATTGCTTGTGGAAATGAATGAATTTCATAATTGTTAGGTATCTGATACAGTGACTTTTTCTCTCTGAATAAGCAAACTTAAAAGAGTTCATTTCTTAAAAATCAGGGTATCTTTTCTAATAAAGGAGTTGCCAGGGTTGGCTATACCTCAATTGGTAGAGTGTTTGCATTTCCTAGCATGGTCCCCACCACCACCACCACCACATACACCAAGTGTGATGGTGCACACCTATAGTACCAGCAAAGGTGGAGAGAGGGGACCAGAAGATCAAGGTCATCCTCAGATACACATCGAGTTTGAAACCAGATTGAGTTAAATGGCACCCTGTCTAAAAAAGACAAGAGTTGTCAAAAACAAAACTTCTAATTTTTCAACTTGTTTTTAATGTGGCTAAGGTCTGAAAGAATTTTTTTGGCCTATGATGCTGAAGTTCTCCAAAGAAGCCACACCTATAAAAATTCTTCAGGCTGGGGCTGGGCGTGGTGTCACATGCCTTTAATCCCAGCACTTGGGAGGCAGAGGCAGGCAGATCTCTGTGAGTTCAAGGCCAGCCTGGTCTACATAGTGAGTTCTAGGACAGCTGGGGCTACAGGGAGACCCTGTCTCAAAAATAACAACAACAACAAAAATTCTTCAGGCTGCCTGACCTCTGCTGATGAGAGCATCATGATTATGGAGTTCTGAAATCTTGAATGTTCACAGCCAAAGTCAACTTGTGCTATCTTTAAGAAAAATAGCCATTTACTTTTTCTGAATGAATACTCTTTATTAATGCTTATTGTATTGTATAGAACCAGAGGCAGGCGGATCTCTGTGCGTTCAAGGCCAGCCTGGTCTACATAGTGAGTTCCAGGACAGCTAGGGCTACAGAGAGACCCTGTCTCAAAAAGACGAAAAATTTAAAAAAAAATTTAAATGCCTATTGCATTATATAGAACCATCCTACTCAGTATGTAGCCCATGAACCAGTAGCATCAGTGTCACTTGGTATAGACACGTTTAACCTTTGCCTCAGACTTAGCATTCTAGTGACTGTTAGGTAACCCCTTGGAATGTATTATTAAGTTTAGTAGAATGCCAGCCTTGGCCAATCCTAAAGCTAAAGCTAGTTGACAGTGTCTAAAATCTGTAGAACACATTTCCCCACTTTACTGTAGCCTGTTTACCTAATGTCCCTACCAATGTATCTGCTGAATTGATTTATGATCTTCTTTGTTCTGTGGCTATAAAAATTCACATAACCTCTTTCATTTTAGAGGACATCATTCCAGGTAACTTTAATCCAGATTCCCAGAATGTAGCCACTCATACTTGGCTCAGAATAAACCATTTTTTACTTTTTTTGAAACAATTATTGTTTATATTGATGAGACTAACTGGTTTACACACACACACACACACACACACACACACACACACACATACACACACACAATTTTAAATCTAGGTTCCCTATATAGGAGAAAGCATATAATCTGTCTTTCTGAGTATGACTTTTCCCTTTAACAATGATTTCCAGTTCCATCCATTTTCCTGAAAATGTCATGATTTCATTTATATCTGTGCTGCTTAAAATTCCACTGTGTGTATGTCCATTTTCTTTATCCATTCATTTTTTTAGTGGACATCTAGGCTGATTCCATTTCCTGGCTATTGAGAATAGTGTAGCAATAACCATGGCTGTGCATGCATTCTCTAACAAGGCTTACTGTTAAAACTAAGGAGTCCAAATAAATGTTTGAATAAACAAAAGTCTATCATTTCAAGTCCAGCCAGGTTCATCTCCTTCCCCTTCTCTCTTTCTCTCTCTCTCTCCACCACCACGCACACACACCATTGTAGTAAAAGAAAAATAGAGTATGCTGAATATGCTGAAGTTGATGTAGCATACTCCTAATTAATGATCAAAACTCCTTGGAGCTAAGGTGCTGTTCTCCCAATAGACAGCTATTTTTAAAATATTTCTCTTTGAAAACAACAACATGATTAATCCCATTATTACTACTTATATTACTTATGTAGAAACAGCCATGAACTGTGAGCAATTATTAAAAACACTTTATTATGTATAATTTGTACATGCTTCAATTTGTGTTGCTCAGGGTGGTTTATTTTCCAGGTTGTGATGTCATCTACCAAGATTAACTAGGTCTAATGTTCATTCTGCTGTGCCATGTACAAAAATACAGTTTGAAAGCAAAGTTCCTTTTCTTTACCCAAAGGTTCACAAGAATTTATCAGAAAAAAAAAATGAGAAAAGAATACTTTGTGCACATACCAACACCATAAGAGGCATTATCCTTCACGAGTAACATCAAATGTGTTCTTTTATTTTGAAATAGCAGGAAAAGAGCCCCTTCACCCTTGGAGGGAAATGCAAACTTTATTGTTGTTAAAGCCAGACTCCAGAGGATAAATGAGTGCTCCTCTGGGGGACACAAGGGTTAGGGGAACTTGTGGCAAAGGATATCATCCTTCATAAGCACTTCAAGAGGAAGGAATTGCAGGAGGTTCCTCGGGGACAGTCGCACAGCTTCCCGATCCTGGCTCCTTTCCGCACAGCGCACTGCTCTCCGGCATCGCACTGCCAAGAACACAAGGGGTGGTCACTGTGGTCCCAACAGGCAAGTCTCGCTGTCCAGGCAATTCCTGGACCACCACCATCACCTCAGGTCTAAGCATAATCAGACCTGAAACCCAGGAACCTGCATGCTTATAATTTCAGTGAAAGGACAGTTCAAAGAAGACATTTAAAATGCTTGGTCCCTCCCACGTTCCTCTGCCTTTGGCAGGGACCACAGTTTCAGCTTTCTTTTCCTGTTTATCAAAAAGTGAGAAATCAACCAAACCTTTTAATTTAAGAAATATACAATCTACTTTTCCAGAACCGTAGCACTGTACTTTCTCACTTTCTCAGCATGTGTCAGAGAAAGAGAGACAGAGAGAGAGAGAGAGAAAGAGAGAGAGCTAGAAATTTTACCCAGAGCTGTCCAACGAAGATGATCAGTCCTAAAATATTTTACATAATTTAATAACAATAATAATAAAATACAAGAAAAAGCCTCGTTGTATTCAAGGAGAAATTAGGGATCTGAGTAGATTCAAGGGCTTTTCCAACACAGAGATTTTTCCTGAGGTGAAGCAAAAATTCATCTTCAGGAAACACTCCCTCCCGCCCAGATCATAGAACTGTTCCCTGGCACGCCCTTCAACCCACTAGTAATAGCGGGTTTTTTTCTTGCCCTCAGAGAACAGCGAGTAAATGGTGGGGCTGAAGCAAAGAGGACCTTTCAAAAGAGTGCAGCACCTGAGTTGCTGGACCACCTGCTAGAGTAAAGGTCGTGTGTAAAATTCAAGGCAAAGTAAGGGAAGGGTGAGCCCAGGGCCTTACCATGGGAACTTGGCCGTACTTTTTCTCGTAGATCGGAATGCGTTTACTCTTGAGCTTCTTCAAGACTTCCTGCAGCGCTTCAATCTGCAACACACCGCCAGGAGCCCGAAGTTGCAGTCTTGGCTGCCAGCCCAGTGCAGGTGCTCACTTTCAGCCCAGTTATAAGGAGCCCGGGACACACAAAACGCTGGGTGGCGGGACTCCGAGGACAAGGGGGATAGATGCTGGAAGGGGGGAAACCTGGCGGGCCAAGTCCCTGGTCCTGACCTCATCTCCCAGCGGAGGCACGCGGGGCTCTGAGAGGCCCGGATCAGGGATTCTCTCGACAGACAACCTGGAGCCGGTGGACTAAGACGATCTTCGGTTGGCCGAGGGTTGCCCGGGGTTTTGTTTTTTTTTTTTTTTTTTTTTTAACCCCCAACTCCAGGTGGTCTGACTCCGGGGATGGGGACAAGGTGGAGGAGGCGGCGCCTCGTGCAAGGCAAGGGTCCCGTGGCAGCCCAGGGAGGTCCAGGGCAAGGGGAATACTGACCAGCTCCTTCTCGTGGGAAGCATCCTCCACGGCGGAGTAGATGTCCACGGCTCGGGGCTGCAGCTCGGCATCCTCCTGAGCACGGGCACCCAGCAGAGGTAGCAGCAGCAACAGGGCGGCGCCCAGGAGGGGCAGCAGCCGCAGGCGGGAGCTCTCCATGGTGCTGAGTCTCGTAGCTGCCGGGGCACTCTGCTCTCCTGCTTCTTATAGCCAGCTCCAGCCGGGTGCGGTGAAGAGGGAGGGGGTGAGGAAGGAAGGGGATGTGGAGGAGGGCCCGGGTCAGCCGTCTGTAGGCAGCGCTCCGCCGCCGCTTGACGTCAATGCCCGCCGGGCTCCAGGAGCCCGGGAACGAGGCTCTGAGCACAGATGGGCGAGAGCGCAGAGAACAAGACCCCGTGCTCCCAAATGCTGTCAGCCCCACGGCCAGGGACGCTCCCTGAGGGGCCAGAGCTGAAGTTGATGGGGCGAATGGTAAGGGATGGGGAGCAGAAGGGCCCAGGAAATGGAAAATGCCTTCGGGGCAATGAACAGGAGGAAGAGTTGCTTCCCTTCGCCTAGCATAGTGGAAGCGTCGCAGTCCTCCTCGCAGGCTCTGCCTTGCATCTCATCCCCAGTCCCGCGTGTGGCAGCAAGAAGGTGTTGCCTCCAGCAGGCTTTCTTGCTGAGCACCATCCTAGGCATGTTATGAGGTGAGAAAGATAACCAGTGCATTACGCAAAAGGAGAGTGTGTCTTCCTTATCAAGGGTTCTGTGGACACTGTAATGATAATCTGAAGAAGACAGTAGAACAATCCAGCTCTACAGTAGAGAGGGAGTCAGAGATCCCGACTCTGGTTCCAATCCTGGTCCCACCGTGTCCAAGCTGTGTACCTTAAAAAAAGTTAAGAACCTTTCTGAGGGGGCTGCAGAGATGGCTCAGCAGCCCCCACACTGACACTTGCACTCACACCCACATATATACACATAAACACACAATTTAAAATAAAATAATTAAATTGTTGTTTTAAAAGAGTTCAAGGCCTGCCTGGTCTACACAGTGAGTTCCAGGCCAGCTGGGGCAACAGGGAGACCCTGTCTCAAAAAGACCAAAAAAAAAGAACCTTTCTGAGCCTCTACCTTTTCCTTTGTGAAACTGAAGTTAAAAGAATATACTTCATCATCACTGTAAAGATGGAGTGATAGACTCATTGTGCAAAACTCCTTGCCCTCAGCACAATAAATATGGAGCCTCCCGATCCCTTCCCTTTTAACTGTGAAGCTGTCCAAGACTGTGTGTACCTTGTCTCAGCTTTAACTCAAGTAAATTTAGCCATCCACAGAACTCCTCCTTCCCACTACCATTGGTATACAAGAAGTCCAGAAAGTAATTGTGTGGGGAAAAAAAATGTAGTTCCCTGATTCTAGAAATATCTCAGGAGACCAGAAGCCAGTGATGTACCAGGTCTTTAGTGACTTAGGAAGTCATGGACTTATTGGGGGGGGGGTTAAGTTAAGGTTCTTGCATCCTGAGTGCAAACGAAGGCTCCTGTAGAAGTGATGCTTTCCCACTTAGACTGAAAGGCTATCCCACCTGCTTATTTACCTGACTACTTTCATCACATTCTCTTTCCCTCTCTCAGCTGCTCCCCAACTCATCCAATCTTCTTCATCCCCATCTCTACACCCTGGTCCTGGTCAACTGCCCCAGCTTGCTTAATGTTCCTTAATCTCTACCCTACTTTCTCTTGCCTGCTTCTAATCCTTGGTTCACCACTGACACAGTGTTTTCCCCTTAAAATACACAAATGGCTTTGCATCTAAGTAGGAATCTGCATTTACAAAGTACCACATTATCAACACCCCATCCTCTTGCCCAGATCCCTCTACTCTAGCCTTGCTGGCCTTCTCTGTGTTCCTCTAATAAACTAATCTTGTTCCTACTTTGATGTCTTTGCACTTACCTGGAAATGTCTTCCTGCATCTTTAAGTGGTTCACTGTTCCTTGTGACATAAAATCTCAATTTAAATTTCCAGCCCAGTTACCGCTCATCAAAGAAACTTATTTTGCATCAGTCGGAGACCATTGCCAGGTACCACGACTGGTCACACACAGACATGGTCTATGAATTGCCTGGGTGTAAGCGACACATCTACAATGCGACTTCTACACCTAAGTCTCATGGAACATAGAACATGGGTAAAGAAGAGGGCACTAATGAATTTCTCAATTCTCATTAATGAAGCTCCCCCATGCAACAAAGGGCCAGGAACACAAAAGGTCATAAATGGCTAAAATGTAGAAAGTAAGAGTCTGCAGAATGCTGGTCCTTGGACAGGATTGCTATATTAAACTTCACTCACCCAGGGCTCAGGGACCATCACAAAAGGGGGGGGCACAAAGATTGTAAGAGGTGCATGATGATATGAAAACAGAGTCCTACAAGCTCCTGGGACCCTACTCATATGATTTTATGGCAATGGTGTCAGCATATACAAGCCCCATGCAAACTCAGACTGACAAAAACCCAGCATACAACTAGGGAAATGAACAGCAGACCCCCAAGCTTACTGAAGAAATATTGGCAACTGATTACTGCTAGATGAGGAAGAAATGACCTTCCTAAATTGAGGGACTCTAGATAGACTGACTAGACCTCAGTGGATGGACTTGCACTGGGGAACGCCTGAGGACACTGATTTAACATAGTGGGTCTTAACACGGATGACAGAATATATGGGTTCCAGTGTAGGGGCTATGAGAGGGTGCTGGTGGGGACAGGGGTATAAAGATGATTAAAATTGTTTGAGATATTCTGTGTGAAATACACAAAATTCAATAAAAATAAATTTTTAAAAAGGAAAAAAACATTTCCATGGCTACTCAAAGTAAAGCATCATTCCCTTTACCCTCCCACAACTTTATTGCTCAACAAATTATATAGATCACTGAAATAGTTAATGTATAAAATGTCTCTGGTTTCTTCAATTAAGTGTTTAACTGTTACTCAATGTGTATTTGGGGGCAATTCAAGAAATAATATCCTGGGGCTGGAGACAGCTCAGCAGTTAAGAGCACTGAGCTCAGTTCCCAACACCCACATGGCAGATGACAACCATTCATAACTCCAGTTCCAGGGAATCCAATACCCTCTGCTGGCCTCTGTGGGTACTGCATGCATGTGGTACACTTACATGCAGGCAAAACACTCATACACATAAAATAAAAATAAAAAAATTTAAAAAGGAAATGATATCTCTTCTCATAGTCTGTATATTGTATTTTTCTTCGAGGTAAATCCGAACTGAAAATGTGTCTAGCACTTCTCCCAGTTCTGCTTTTTGCATATGCCTTTTGATTCTACATGAAATTTCAGAGACAGCTTGTTTTACTGTATAAACCTTACACAATCATATTGGCACTCACTCTCCAATGATCTTAAAAGGAGTCAACAATTCAGAAGAAAAATAGCTCCAAATAACATTTTAGCCCCCCCTTCCAGAAGTATATGAGCTTCTTCCAATGCATTGCTCTCTCTCAAATTCTGTTTCCAAGCCACAAGAAAATAGCATTTGCTTTGTGCCACTTATATTAAAAATGTAACTCAAAAGTTCAAATCCTGATGGCACTAGGGTGATGTCATCATTTTCATGTAAGGAGAATACCACATGTAGCTGAAGGATTAGGGAAAGGACTCTTGGGCCATTCTGTGAAGCAAGTCAGGCGTATCTGGGTCATTTATATACCATAATGTTTTTTACTCTTTAAACAGAACAATCTTCTATACGATCTTGAAGAAGAATGGTATGGTAAAATTTGGGCAATGTTCTTTCAAAGGACATTTATGTAGGTGTGACTAGAGAAGGAACAAAAGAAGGCAATGTTCTACAGCCTTTACATCATGCCTTGTCAAGACAGCTTACAAATTCTTACTGCTTTATAATGGCTCCCTTAAAGGGGAAAAGTCCACTTTTGATACCCAAAAGCTATACATAAAAGTGGTAACTGGGGCTGGTGAGATGGCTCGGCGGATAAAGGCACTCACTGTACAAGGCTGGAAACCTGACTTCAACCCCTGGAATGCACATAAAGATGGAAGGAGAGAACCAACTCTATAAAGTTGTCCTCTGACTTCATATTACTACATATCATGAAATGTAGGAGGAGGCTCGAGAGTATCCGCCAGGCCTCGGACCTGGAGGCTTTTGCGCAGGCACGCCACTCTTCCGCAGTATTTCTGTAGACAGTTAACCGGATTACCTGCCACCCAGACCAAAGACTGATGACGCAGCTGTTGCACCAATGATCGTTAGACAACTCGGCTTACGGGACCAATTGGGGAGGAGTAAGGGGTATAAAAGAAAGCCCTAATGGCACAATAAATGAGCTTGCTTGCTAACTGTGCCGTTGATTTCGCGCCTACTCTCCCCCTGCCCCCACCGGAGAGTCCTCAAGTAACTAACCCACTAAGGCAGGCAACAACAACAATGACACGTTCCCTTACATACATCATACATACACACACACACTCATACACACAATAATAATAAATAATTTTAATGTGATAATTTGATTTAGTCACCCTTTCTCACCCCAAATACAGAAAAGGAAACTAGGCCACATCCCAAAAAAGAAGTAAGCAGCAAGTCTATCGTGGTTTACAGGGGTCCAACCTCCTTAACTACTCCTAGTATAGAGAAGGCCTGTAAGTGCTCTGTAAAGTAGCTCAAGAACAAAAATCTCATCAACAGAGAGTCAAGAAACAAGTGCCAGTAAGAGCTACTTATGATGTACTGATGTCCAGGAAGAAGATGTAAAAGTTGAAGAAACATCTTACTCATGGCTATCTTTTGGAGTTATGAAACCTTTATGATAAAAATAACCAATTAATTTATTTGTGACTTGGCAAGAGAACAGAGACTACCTTGGTTTTGGTTTAAAAACAAACTTAAAATGTATAGGCCAGGTGGTATTACTAAATGAGAACTCCACAGTCCTAAGAGATTAAATAATGAAATAAGGTCTTGGCAGAATACAACATCAAAATTAGGTTTTCCCCCAAGCTCCTGTACTTCTCTATCTTAAGTTTTGAGTATTTTTCTCTTTTGGGGCAGCTCAGAATAGCACTGGCCTTTTAAGTTATCATATTGTTCAAATGTCAGACTACCTAGTCATCCGTTAACCCCCTCTCTGTTCACCCCTCGATCCAACCAAGTTTTGTTCAGCAGAAAAACTTCCTCTAGCCCATTGACTTCTTTAATATTTGTATTTAAGACTGGTTTTCTTTACTTGAATTAGCTTCCCTTCCTCCAAGTTAAGCATCACTTTTTCTCTTTCCTACATACACAGCAGTTCTAAGGTGGAACAGGTTTCTATTTCTGCACTGTCCTACTTGCACCCTCCCTGCTTCCATAAGATAGATTCATTGTTTATGGCATTCATCTTCCATTTACCAGCTTTCAGTCCACAGCTTTCCAAAGGGACTGTTATTTGCTATGTATGTGTTGACTAGTCATCTGAATCATTATCTGGAAGAAAATAATCTCCAAGTGAACAGGTAAGCATAGTGAACAGCTTCACAATCTGGGACTTCACTTGGTTTGGGCCATGCACACACCTCTCTTCCAATAAAGCACCTGGCAGCCTGAGACCCTGTGATGGTTAATTGTGTTCATTGACTTGATGCAATGTAGAATCACCTGGGAAGAGAGGCTCAGTGAAAAATCGTTTAGATTAGATTGGTCTGTGAGAAATTTTCTTTTCTCTTTTTAAATTTTTTTGGTGGGGTCTTTTTGAGACAGGGTCTTCCTGTAGCCCCAGCTGTCCTGGAACTATGTAGACCAGGCTGGCCTTGATCACAGAAATCTGCCTGCCTCTGCCTCCCGAGAAAAATTTTCTTAACTAGGTTCATTGAGGTGGGAAGACTTATCTTGAATGTGGGCAGGGCCATTTCATGAGCTAAGCCCTGAACTGAAAAAAAAATAAGAGGTCTAGCTGAGCACTGGCAGGCATGCATTAATTCATTGCTCTCTCCTCTTGACTGTGGATGAGATATGATCAGTTGCTTCAAGTTCCTATTGTCTGGATGTCCCCAAAATAAATGATGGGCTATGGCCTGGAATTGTGAACCAAATAAACTTTCTCCCTTAGGTTGCCTTTGTTAGAATATTTTATCATAGCAACAGAAAATGGAATTAAGATAGACCCTTAACTGCATGCCTATGCACATATATACCCCACTCCGAACAGCACACCTAGCAACCTGTTAGCAGATAGGACCTCCACCTGCGTCAAGCTGTACACAAACCCCTCTCTGGACAATATAATAAGTTTATTCTCTCCTTAATGACCATCAAACTTAGAGAGATCATATTCATTGATACTCCAGTTGTGTCTTAGAAGGTAAGAAGCCAGTCTGGCCTGAACTGGTTTGGGGTGCATAAACAATAAGGTAAACTGTATCCTCAAAGTGAACTTTTAGAGATAATCCCCTATTTGCAGTAATTGAGAGTGCATTTTATTAAAATTAGATGCATTATGGGAAGAGACAAGTACAGTAGAGAGCTGATTATATAACATAATCTGTCAATCAAAATATAGAACCACCCAAACCTTGGTAACCAGCCCCCCCCTTCTTCCTTCAGAGCCCATAAAAACAAACCATAGGCTCTAACTTAGGAATCCTAAGGTCCGAATAAGAATCCTTGAGGATTCTTATTCATGTGGCTGACTGTCTCTCTTGACAGTGCATCTGACCTGTACTATAGCTTTAACTAAAGTTACTACTTTTAGTAGTTTTTGCTACTTTTGCAATTTTGTATGAGTCCTTATTTCAATCCTTTGAATCAGAGGCCAAGAACCTAGAAACACCCAACCCAGAACCTGAACACCAGCAACACAACTAAAGAAACTTAGAGCTGGTGCTACATTTGGAAGTATTAGATGAGAGCAAAAAGTGTGCTTTACAGACAGCCTTTGAAGACACAATCAAGGGAAATTAGACAAAGCTTTCTAAGCTTTCAGGGAAAGGATTTTCAATTCAAAGACTCTGTGATTAAAAATCTGGGTGTTCGGGTCACAAGACTGCCACATGTTATGAAGATTGACAAAATACTCCAGATCAGCTTTCAAGCTCAAGAATCACTGAGTCTGGCATATCCAGAAACACCTATAGTGCAATAGCTTAATGAAGTGAGGGTCCTAATTAGAAAAGGGAAGCCCAGAGAAGTCAGATGAATTGCTTCTAGTGAGAAAAGCTTCATGAAACATAAAGAGCACCATGTAAGATAAGCTGCTGGGCAGAACCTCAATGATAAGAAACAACCTATTCTGGGATCCTGAGGATAAACAGGAAAGGAATGTCATGAAGGTAGGACATCTGAGAAACCAATGAGTTCCCTGGCTTGGTAGTGAGTAGGGTACATAGAAATGTGAGAGATGGAGAAATATAATGAAAAGCTAAGACTAGAAAGAAACAGTGGAATACCGAAGTCCAGAGCAGCAGTAGTCCAAATTTGGATCCAGTGAACAGGGGGCAAGAGCATAGGTGAACCCAAAGAATTCTACTTGTCAAATAGTAACACTAAAAGCAATTTTACCTAAAAAGTTTAGCCTAAGGAAAATAGCCCCTGTTGGATATAAGGAAGGGTCATCAGCCAAAAGATACTTGCCCTAAGACAAGAAAACTCCCTGGACCCCAAGCCAGCGCCCTGTTTGGGCACAGCAGGTGGCACATCTAACCTATACTTCTGGTTCCATTATCTCCTCTAGCTTTTCTGGATCCAGACCTCCAAAGCTTAAAGTGCTGAATGAGCAATAAAGCAGCCAGTTGGGATCTCCCAAGAAATTATCTTAATCCTTCCCGTGACTGTTGACTGACTACAGCTTCAAGTTAACTTGTCAATGTGATGTCAGAGCTTCTCATGATATAGCCCTGGACATATTTCCAATCTCATTTTCCTCCTCTCCTAACAAGTCCATCAGATACATTTTATTTTGCAGGTATGCTATACTTCTAATTTTTGCATTGAGTTAGAGAAATGTATTAGGTCATACTACTGTAAAAAATAAAATCTCAGTGACTTGAAAAATGCAAATATGTCTTCACTCATGTGACTTGTGTTTCAAGTGCCAATGGTTCATCATCATCACTCAGGGACCCCCGTGGACAGAACTACCATCATCTCTAAAGTTGCTGGTTTTGTTCAAAGAGTCAGAGGTGGGAGGAGGAAAGAGAGGGCTGGGCGAGACTGGGTCCAAATGTGCGAGACTGGGTCCAAAAGTGATTCTTTACTTTAGCTTCCAATTCATGAGCCCAAACTAGCCATGTGGCCTCATCAAAGTAAAAGAAGCTTAGAATTTCAGTGTTGTCATGTGCCTAGAATGCAAATATTTTAACACTGTTGACTAACATACATCTCTGCCTTGGTCTATGCCCCTCCCTGTGCCTGGGATGTCCTTGCTATACCCTGATTATTTAAAAAATATCATGTGGCATCTCATAGTTGTGCATGTCTTTAATGCTAGCCCTCTGGACCCAGAGGCATTCAGATCTCAGTTAGTTCAAAACTAGTCTGGTCTACATAGCAAATTCCAGGCCAGCTGTGGCTACAGGGAGATGCTGCCTCAAAAAAAAAAAAAAAAAAAAATCTCAAAACAAACAGAAAAGACACATTTACCTGAAGCCTTCTTCATTCACTGCTCCAGCAAGCCACTGAGTCTGTTTGCCTATGTTTCCAGGGATTTTTGTATATACATTTATTAACTCAGTTCATGTTGATTATATGTCCAACTTTCTTGCTAAATGAGGAGAACCTGCAGGACAGAGAATGTATCGAATTGCTTCTGTATCCCCAGTATTCATGATTGTGCCTGGTACATAGATGTGTCCAAGAGAGTCAGTAGCCATGAGATGGAAAATAACCCACAGACTCTAAGGAGATGGCAGCTCAGTGAAGTACACAATCTATCACAGGGAAGGTTTACCAAGCAGCTCAGAAGTACTGCCCAGCTACACTTTAGAAACGCCATTATTATCGTCACATCAGGAAGAATGTGCGCCATAAGGGAAAATTATTTAACAGCTAGTCAATTTCAGAAGCAAGTTTTCTGGAGTACAGGTGATGGCTTCTCTTAGTAGTTTCTGTGATGACTAAATGCATTTCAGTTTCAAGATAGAAAAATTTTCCCAGATGCAGAGCTTGCTGTGTCACTAAGAAGAGGTAACAATTCTGGTCCCTGGTACATGATTATATTCCATCGCTTTTCCCCCATAGTCTTCTTTGTGGAACAAGGTTGCTAGATATTAAACCCAAGACTTCACAGCTAGTCAAATGGTCTACAACTGAGCCCTACTGTAGCCCATCATATTCTCTATGGTTTAAAATGGAAAGAAAACCAGGTCAAGATCATCCCTGACCATCAGACCCTAGGCTGTTCTGATGCCCCTCACAGTAGATAGGCAGAAGCCATTCCTGTGCTGGGTAGAGGTTGGATGTCAGTGCATCTGAGGTCAGTTTTAAAACCACAAGTCTAGAGCTCTCCTGTGCTTCCTTCAGAACTCATCTAAATGAAGTCTATTTCTTTTGACATAAACTATAAGCCCAAGAGAAATAGAATACCATCTGGCATGATGCAAAGATCACACAGGGCCTGCAGGCAAAAGTATATTTTATAGAAAGAAAGATCATCATCAAATAGTCTCTTCCTTTATTTTTTAAGGCATCTCTGTTCCCGACATTTGTCTGCTGAGCATCAGAAGTTTTGTGTGGTTCTGATTTTAGCAATGAACATCATACTAGCTTGGCTTATCTGTTTAAGTCAGGGTCCTGATATCTGCTTTGCCCACTGAATGTGTTGGCTTTCTTATCTGAGCATGCCCCATCCAGATGCCTCTCCAAAGCCATCCCGGCAAGGCCCCTGAGATGGATGTGCTTGAACTGTTCCTTAAGCTCCTCCAACATTTGCAGGAAGCCTTTAGGGACTTCGTTTGTTCCTCAGGAAGGTGAGATTAGAGTGGACTTTGAGAAAACGGAAGCCTCGAGCAAGCTTGTCCAAGGTCATGTAACATTTTTTTCTCCTATTAATTGATTGCTGTGAGACAGTTGGAAAACCTGGTTTAGCTTTATGAACAGGATTGTTCTTTCTAAACAGAAGCTTAAAGAGCTTAGGGAAAACAATTCAGCTAATCAGAAGAGGGCTACCAAGGGACATGTCTTGAAGCTGCATCTGCCATGAGAATACAGCTCTTTTTATTCCATTTTAGGGAGGTAACAATGGAGATTATGGGGATGATAAAAGCCCTCCATTTCTCTTACTGCCTCACACCCTCTTAATTGCTTACCCTTCTTTAGGAAAGATAGCTCTTCAATCATACTTTCCTCTCTTAGGCTCGGGGACCTCTTCACACATCCGATAGCTGGTCTTTCTCTTTTCTGTATGTCATGACAGTCAATGACTGCTATTCCTTTGATCCAGTGCATGAGTATATGGTCCATCATGTTCGGTGGCCCTCCCTGGAGGAGGATTGTACTTTAGTGGCCTTGTTGAACTCATATGCGATCATGTGAGTAGCTTTGGCCAATGAAATACAAGTAGTTATATTGTAATGTATATTATATTGGTAAATTATCATGTATCGTTTGCGCTCGTTGAGAAGCTGGGTCTGGAAGTTGGGTTATCCCAACCCCCACCATTTCAGACCCAAGATGTTTGTCTCAAAATGTGCTCCAAGATTCATTGTCTAGCGATGGGCTTCTCACCCCACCCCAACTCTATGACAGACAGGGAAGGGAGCAGCAAAACAACCCAAAAGTAAAAATACTGTGTCCTTTAGTAGAGCTAAAAGGTAAACCATTTCCAACGCAGATAATACTCTTGTTTATCCATGGATATAAAAATATCTGCAGTGGGAACCAGAAGATGAGGTTTGGCTATAGGAAGCTCATCCATGGAGAGAATGCTCAATTGGGACCTCTGACTGCCTCAAATTCCCCAGTTGGTTTCTGCTGGATGTTTGTAAGCCCCTGATGTCACCTTTGTTTGCTCCCTCAATCAGGCTACTCCAGTCCTCTCTGCTGGATATTGTGAGCACCTGATTTTTTATGATGTTTTGCTATCTGCTGCTTCTGTCTATCTGCTACTCGCTATTTATTCTTTTACTTTTTCTTGATATATGGTTAATAAACTGACTCATTTAAAACCAAAAATATGACCATACAGATCACATATAATGTGGTCTCCATGCTTCCAAAACCAATGAATTTGTGGCCCTGTCCTTTTCCCTCTTCCAGAATTATTTTCAATGCTCCAGGTATGGGTATCTTTGTGAGTGTGAGTTCTAGAGTATTCTAGAGGGAAAATATTGAGCTATAAGCAGCTATCAATGGACATAAAATATGAATAAAGAATAAACTTTTAAGAATATCAGCCACTGAGATTTGGGAGTCATTCATTGCTATGGAAAAATTTATCTAATCTGACTGATACAAGGAGACACACATCCATTAACCCATCTCCTGTATAATATTAGCTATCTATTATTGTATAACAAGTTACTCCATAGAACTTAGTGGCTTAAATAACAATGTTTAGGGTCTCACCATTTCTGTGGATTTGGAATCCTGACATGGCCTAACTGGGGCCTCTGCTTTAGACTCTTTCATGAGGCTACAAACATGGCACCAGTCTAGGGTCACAGACTGCAATCACAGGGTGCTGACTGGGGCTGCAGTCATGTCAGGGCTCTGCTTGAGCTAGATCTGCTTCTATGATCCTTAGTTATCCAAGGCTGATGAGCTGAACCGCAGTCACTTACAGACTCCTGACCTGGAGCCATCCTCAAATCTACTACAGGAGGCTTTCTCTATGGGAGCAAGCACATAAAAAGAGATTGGAAAGAGTACTAGCAAGTCAGACTTCACAGACTCTTGCAACTTAATTGCAGACATGACATCCCATCACTTTCCCCATAGCCTATTCACTGGGTCCACCCTCACTCGAGGGTCAGGGATACATGAGCACATAAATACTAGGAAACAGGGAGCCTGCAGAAGCATACAGGAAACACATACTACAATGACCAGCTCGAAAGAAGTACAATAAATCAATTTTAAGATGTAAGAAACTGGGGCTGGAGAGAAGGCTCAGCGGTTAAGAATACTAGTTGTTTTTACAGAAGACCCGGGTTTGAATCCCAGCACCCACATGGCAGCTAACAACTGTCCATAACTCCAATCCCAGGGGATCCAACAGCCTCTTCTGACCTCTGTGGGCATTGCACAACATGGGTGCACTTACCTACATGCAGGCAATACACACATACACATAAAATAAAAATAATAAATAAAATTTTTTTTAAAAGATGTAAGAAACTAAGCTTTGGTGGTAAAGTAAGAGGGAGAAATGGGGAATTTTATAACTGGAGCTTTAAGTCCAGAAAGGTTAAACACCTAGCCTAGGATGCACAGTTAGAAATAAATCTAGAACTAAACTTCAAAGCACTAGACAGAGATAAGTGAAAAAATAAATAGCAATACAAGATAAATTGCATTCAATTGCAACAGAAGTTAGGGTATTGATCACTAATTGAATAAATAAATCATCCAGACAGTGAGTGAATTAAAATTACAGAAGAAGCAAGCCCTTTAAGCTATGGCAATGAAAAGATAGGTCACAATGCAGACTTTGTTGAGGAGAATTCTTTGTTTGAACAGAGAAGAGAAAGGTATCATTGGCAAAAGACAGGTCAAGATGACAGAAAGGAATGCCAATACCACACTCATCCCCAATCTAGATCCACCAGATGACACCCTCCAGGACCACGTATCCCAAGTATACTGTGTATCAAACATGGGACCAGAAAGAAAGACTTAAATTTACCCTGCAAAAGTGGTCCCTAGCTTGAAGTAGAAGTGTCAAAATCAGCTTTGCTGTACAGACTTCATATGCTTATGCTCTGCTCTGAAAATATAATGTCCCAGAATCTTTGTGGAGAAGGGAAGTCCAGCTTGCATAGTTTGAAAAGTTGCCCTACGTGATTCTGATGTAAGCTTGACTGCTGTAATGCCCTGGTTAAGTACCACCGCTCAAGAAGATCCTGTTTCCTCTTGAGGGACATCTAGTAAAGTGCCAGGAAGCACACTTGCCCTATAAAGATCTCCAAGACCAAGTTTCTTTGATATTTCCAAATACTCTTCCTTTGCAAAAACAAATAGTTCCATGACATAGCCAATGTGGATGAGTAAAGTCAAGTCACTCTTGGACTGCCAGAAACTTCCATCGTTTCCCTCATTTAAGTAGTCATGAGCATGCCTTGAGGATCTTTCCAAGAGTTCTTGCTAAGCAATGAAATCCCCCAAACAGTAATAAGCTAACAAATTTTGATGAATAACTTAATTGTACTTGAGCTACCAATTCTGCAGATGATTAAATATCGTTTAAGCAACTGGATCCAGGTCTCACACAAACAGGAAGACTGTTGGGTTCAACTCATGTGAAAATATAGAAGCTTTTATTTTTCTGATGTGTGGGTGAGTACATGTGTGTGTATGTTTGTGTGTTTGTGTGTGTATATGTACAGATGCACCTGTGTGTGCATGTGCATGTGTGTGCTAGAGCATGTGGCAATCAGCAGTCCACCTCCTTGGTTAATCCTAGGAGTCTCTCACTGGGATCTGGGATCAACAATTTGGCTAGGCTGGTTGCCACTAAGCCCCAGGACCTCCTCTGTTTTCACCTCCCCAGCACTGGGATTACTAGCATGCCACCATATCTGGTTTCGCACATGGGTTCTGGGGTTAGATTTCAGGTCCTCATGCCTGCACAGGAGCACTTTACCAACTAAGCTATCTCTCCAGCCTCAAACCTAGTATTTTTTGTTTGTTTGTTTTTGTTTTGTTTTGTTATTTTTTGAAACAGGGGCTCCCTGTAGCCAGAATTGGCTGAGAACTCTCTATATAAACCAGGCTGGCCTCGATTTCACAGAGATCTGCCTGCCTCTATCTCCCAAGTGCTGGGATTAAAGATATGCACTACCACATCGAACAAACATAGTGTTTTAAATATATATATTAGTCTTATATTTTATTTTTATTAATTGTATCTTTGTAAAACAATGTAAAACCAAAAAAGGGGAGCAAAAGAAATGAGAAAACAAATCTTGAATTTTTTAGAAAAATCAATGTTATTTTAAAAAGTTTCCCTGATGATCAAAAACCACTTTGCTCCTTGAAAATCCAGCTTGTTTTCCTTTGGGTTTTATCATGTATTTCTAAGTGCAAACATTGACTTTCTCAGTGTTTATCAGGTCTGGCCACTTTAAGGTGAAGATCTTAAATATTGAACTGCAATAACCCTGGTTACCCATCAGAGATCTCCCTCAGCAGGCAGGATAGCCCCTTTAAGGCATTCTGCTGATGGAAGAACAAAGGTCTCAGCCTGTAGGACACAACCCCCCCTCCCCGAATTGAGATGGAAGGACCCCGAGGAGCCACAGCTGTGGATAGTCATGTTGCTTTACGCCCAGATGCAAATACCATTTTCTGCCTGCCCTGCTCTTGGCCAGGGAGGCCCTGTTTAAAGGCATAGCTGATGGACATAGCCTTTAC
This sequence comes from Nannospalax galili, assembly GCF_000622305.1. Classification (NCBI taxonomy): domain Eukaryota; kingdom Metazoa; phylum Chordata; class Mammalia; order Rodentia; family Spalacidae; genus Nannospalax; species Nannospalax galili. The sequence continues at coordinate 3,095,840 of NW_008342399.1, forward strand.
CCAGAGCCCCATCGTGGGGGCTGGAGTGGACTGTAAGTCCAGCTTTGCCCATGGCAGCCATTAGATAACCACAGAAACCAATCTCTCTCAGTGCTTGTTGATGAAATTTCTCCTCCAGAGAAAAGACTTCAAAGAAAGCTGTCAATTTTGTTTTATTTATTATGTGATTTATTCCTGAAGGAAGGGTGTGCAAAAAACAGCCGGTAGCTTCTAAACATCATTACCTGTTTCCTAGGATTGCTATGAGTCCTGACACTCAAAGCATTTCAAAGGAAATCTTTAAATCATTCTCTGTTCCTTCCTCATCTACTCTTTCCCCACCTAGAATTCTATAAACATGCCTCTTAGCTCTACAGGCATGGATTACAAGAAGGGCAGAAAGATCCAGTTACACATGAGCATCAGGATGAGGCAATTGAGGCAGAGAAGAGAGGTGAATAAAACAGCAATGGTGCATGCAAAGCTTCTGTAGCTGCTCGTCTGACACAGGGGCATAAAGCCCAGAATGCCATTTAGGGGAAACCCTAAAGTAGAGCCTCCTAATTTGACTACGGAGTAGAAGTACTTGGGGAGCTTATAAAAAAACCAGCGGTGTAGAACCACCCTTACAAATCCTGACCCATTTGGCCCAGGGTGGTACCCACAGAAGGGTAGTTAAAGGCTCCCTAGGTAGAATCTGGAAATCTCTCACTCTCTAAATGATCACAGCCTTTCTGGGCCCACACAGGTGACATTGGACTTTTGGATCAGTTAGCTTTGTTTTAGCCTAAGGGTTACAAACTGAGATACACCAGAGGATGGCAAGTAAAGTAACAATGCGGAGGACCAGATACAGTGCCACAGAACCGGTAGGATGTCTAGCTTTTCAAAAGACGACAGAAATCTGAATTTTATGTGGAATTTCCCAGTTTCAAAATGTTGGCATCAAGTTTAAAGTTAAACTCTTTGAAGATGCAGAAGACAATTGCACTGGTTCCTGCCTGCAGTGTTTCTAACACTGGGAAACCAGATGACCTGGGAAGCTTTTTCTGTCCGAGAAAAACTGGCAAGACTAAGGAAAGAAAAAGCACATTGACAGAGCTGAGCTCAGCACCTGGCAAACACCTGGCTGGTCCCCACCAGCCCCAGAGAGATAGAGTGTTAGACCACTTCTCATTTATACATGTCCTAAACTGGCCTTCAGCAAGACTTTGGTTGCAGGGAGGGCAGAGGAACATTCGCATGACCAAGATGGACAACCTTGACTCCAAGGACCTTCACCTGGACCTCTTAGGGTTGTAGCACTGGGTTCAGGACCTTAGAGTAAACCCAACAAAAGGGGAATAGCCAAACCTCCCCCTCCCTCAAATAATCCCTGTTGAACTATTTGTTAAAATCCTAAATTAGAGCTGGGGAGATGGTTCAGTAGTTAGCAGAGCTTGGTATGCAAGCAAAAAGACAGGAGTTCAAATCCCCAGCACCCATGTAACAAAGCCAAGCATGACTGCCTGACATTCGGGGGTGGAGACAGGCAGATCCAAAAGCTCACTGGCCATCCAGTCCAGTTCAAATGAGGAGCTTCTGGTTCAGTGAGAGACCCTGTCTTGAGGCAATAGGGTGGAGAGTGATAGAGGAAGACACCTAACCTCTTCCTGTTGCTTCTCTACACATGTACACAGGTGTGCATACCAACATATTCACATACATACAGCACACACATATACAGCACACATATACACAATCCCAAATCAGAGAGCATGGTGTCCATTTATGAGTACAGCCATTGAAGCCAGGACCTTACATAATACATGACACTGGGTAAACCAGACCATCTGAAGCCTCAGATTTCACATATATAAAATGGGCATTAAGATACCTGCCATGGGGGGCTGAAAAGATGACTCAGTAGTTAAGAGCACTGGCTGCTCTTGCAAAAGTTCAAGGTTCAAATCTGAGCACCCACATGGCAGCTAACAACTGTTTATGACTCCAGTTCCAGGGGAATCTGACTCCTGGCTTCTGTGGGCACTGCACAACACGGGTATACTTATATACATGCAGTTTTCCCTTGGTAATCTGCTTAAAGCCTCTTAGAACCCTTACAGTTTGGGGGCTCCTCCAAATATATAATGTAATTCTAAATCCCTCATGTCCATCTGCAACAGCTGACACATGCTTAGCATGTTTGTGACAAGAGTGACAAATACCACCTTCAGTCAGAGCTCCTTCTTCCACCTGCCATTTTAGCAAAGTTCTTATAGTTCCTGCTGTCCTCTAAGTTCTACTCACCTGTCCACAAACCTCAAAGAAAGAACAGATCACACCACCACCACTTGGCACACCAGATTGTGAAAACATCCTAACTTCTTTTCTTCACATGGCTGCTGGACATGATTGTTCTTAGGGAAGAGACTGTATCATGTAGATCTTTGTATCTTCTTCATATACAGAAATGTCTCCCAGAAAACCAAAATGATGTACCCAAGGCACATTTTCTGACTCTGTTGTGTGTGTGTGTGTGTGTGTGTGTGTGTGTGTGCATGTACCTATGTGTGCAGGTGCATGTGCATGCAAAGGCCCAAATTTGATGGTACATGTCTTCCTCCATCATTGTTCATTTTATTTTGTTGAGGTAGGATCTCTTCCTGAACACAGAGTTCTCCAGTTCCAGCTAGTTTAACTAGCTTGACCCAGGAGTCCCCTGGCTCTGCATTCCTAGTGCTGGGATTATACATAGCTACCACACATGTCCATATTTTTAGGTAATTTCTGGGAGTCCAAATGCTGCTCCTCACACTAGTATGTCAAGTGCTTTATCCACTGAGCCATCTCCCAGCCCTCTCCCAGATTCTCGAACCAAAGTTCCAACTGCCTCCAGCACCCACTGGAGGTCAAAAATCCTATCTTAGGAGATCAAATTTCCTATCTTAGGAAGATCACATTCTGTAAAACAGCTATGGCCATGGCTTGACATCTTCACAATATATGTCTACATTTAACCTAATTCCACAAACACTAGTGACCTCTGTCTTTAATCACTATGTTAAGGCCCTAGAGAGGAAAAGCTAAATAACACACAGTCTTTGCTTCGGCTCACCAAAGCATTAGGACAGCCATCAGTTTGGGACCTAGCTAATGATACCAGGCATGAGTTCCATTTTGTAGAGTGAGCTTTAAATTCAGTCAGAAAAAACTTTGTCACTATTCCAGCAGTGATCCAATGTTATTGGATCAAATTGTTATTGTAGTCCGAAGGTTCATATCTGGGTAAGAGAGTTGATTACTTTTCTCCCCTGGTTGCATGCATAAAACCTTCTAGCATTATGAAAGCCAACTAATAGGGATAAAGCTTCCTGATTGGTACCAGTTTGATTTCTTTTATCCTGCAACCAAATGTGTTTTGTCTTCAATAATAGGATCTTACCATCATGTTCTGGAGGGTAACCAAGAACGATGGAAATAGCCTGTAATGTTTGGTGGGGGGAGTCTATGGGACCCCACTAACCAACAACTCAAAAATAAGTAACCCATACCTGGTACTGGACTTTTCGTTTGATAGCCTATAATGTCTGGGAGATGCATCCCCCTGTCCCCATTATAGGGTAACTCCATTTAGACTCCTTATATATGTATATGCATATATTTAAGAAGATTCTACAATAGCATATTTCCATATGGCATTTTCAAAGGTCGTTAGTGTTAATTACCCCTTTCCACATTCCACCTTCTACCCTGCTGTCACGGTTGAGTTCAGTTGCCAATTTGATACATCTGGGAAGAGGGAAACTCAACTGGGAAATTTCCTCTATAGGATTGGCCTGTGACCTGTGGGAATGTCTGCGAGTAGGAAGGAAGAGAGGAAGGAAGGGAGGGAGGGAGGGAGGGAGGGAGGGAGGGAGGGGAAGAAAGAAAGTAACTAAAGCACCTGCTCTCCCATCTCTTCCCCATTTAAGTTCCAGAGTTCTCTTTTTCCCTTCATACCACCAGCAATCTACCTGCCCTTCCCTTGAAGTCCACCCACTACAGCCCCTTACCTGCCATGGTTAGTTCAATTTAAACATACAAATATAAAGATTCAAAGCTCACAGCCATATATGAGAACATATACTGTTTGTCTTTCTGGGTCTAGGTTACCTCACTCAGAATGATTATTTCCATCTCTATCCATTTATCTGCAAATTTCATAATTTCATTTTTCTTTACAGCTGAATGATATCCCATTGTGTATATGTACCACATTTTCATTATCCATTCATCATTTGATGGACATTTAGGCTATTTATATTTCCTGGCTATTGTGAATAGAGCAGCAATGAACTTGGATGTGTAAATATCTCTGTAGTAGGATATAAAGTCCCTGGGGAAGATACCCAAAAGCAATACAGCTGGGTCATATGGTAGATCTACTTCTAGCTTTCTGAGGAACATCCGCACTGGCTTCCATAGTGGCTGCACCAGTGACTGCCACTATCAGTGACATAGTGACTTCCACCATCAGTGAATAAGCTTTACCCTTTCACTACATCCACACCAGCATTTGTTGTCATTTGGAGAGGGTGTTGTTGTTTGGTTTGTTTAGTTATTGTTTTTGTTGTTGTTGTTGTTGTTGTTGTTATTGTTGGGTTCAATCTTAGCCATTCTGACTGGGGTAGGATGGAATCTCAAAGTAGTTTTAATTTGCACTTCTCTGTTGGCTGAGAATATCGAACATTTTAAAAATACTTTTCAATCATTTGCATTTCTTCTTTTGACAACTCTGTTTAGTTCCATGCCCCAATTTTTAAAAATTTAATAACCACATGATTAGAAGAAGCATTTCATTACATTAACATATTCAGTAACACATTCCAGAGCAAGGATACATCTCTTTCAAAAGTGGCTGTAAATTTTTTTAGGTTCACAGTTGAATTAATACAGTTATACAACACTGAAGTTTAAACCCTGTAATATATAAAATTGAATGAGTTTTTACCCTTTAAAGAAGATCTCCATTTCATTTTACTTTTTAAGATTTCCTACATTTTTAATGCTACTAACACTTACATGTTTGCATGTGTCTTTAATCTCTATGTATCTGTATGTGACTGTAGTCACAGTTGGTTACACTCGGATCCTTAGTACCTGAGTATGGATATAAAGTGTCTTTAATCTCTATGTATCTGTATGTGACTGTAGTCACAGTTGGTTACACTCGGATCCTTAGTACCTGAGTATGGATATAAAGTCATCCGATAGATTTCACTGGTAATGTTTATCACCTCTACTATTTAACATGAAGTAAATTTTTATGCTTCCTCCTCAAATGTTTTTTTAAATTTGTTGATTTTTCTGTGTGTATATCATACAGAACATTCCACACAGTCTTATTCATCTATATACCCACTTCCCAAATGGCACCCTCCCATAGCCTCCCCCCTCCCACATACTGGAGCCCATATACTCTGTCACCCCTGTTACTGTCCACTGTGTTGTCGACACCCCCAGCCATTCTCCAGTGCTTGTCCATCTGCTGAATCTAGTCAGCCTATCTAGAGACCCTTGTTTTAGGAACATAAGCTATTCCTCATCTAGCAGCAATCAGTTGTCAATATTCCTTTAGA
>NW_008342399.1:3101772-3117356 GCF_000622305.1 Nannospalax galili
ATCAGTTGTCAATATTCCTTTAGATAAGATTGGGGTCTGCTGTTCATTATCCCAGCTCTATGCTGGGTTACTATCTGGGAGTCTCTTTGGCCACCCTGGCCAACAACTCAAAAGAAGGTATCTCCTGTCTGGCATTGTTGCTTGTTATGTAGCCTATAGCTAAACATACAGACTCTTAAAAAAATTATATTGGCCCCTTTAATCTTTGGTTATACTTTCCTTTTGGGTGTTTAAGGCCAAACAGTTGGCCCAGATAAACCAATCTATTTTTACTCTTAAGGTCATTTGAGGATCTGTTCCTCATGGGTCACATGGGCTTGGGAGGAGCCCTTGGCTCCTTTCTTTTACCAGTTCCACCTATGTGAAGATAAATCAAAGGTCCTGCTCAACCATGCATGCCCCAATTTTTAATTCGCTTGTTTTCTTGACGTTTAGATTTTTTAGTTCTTTGTATGTTCTAGACAGTAACCATCAGTAAAAACTTTTTCCCATTCTGTAGAGGCCTTGTACCTCAGGCTCGCTGATGGAAAGTTACAAAGGTAAAGTTACTTTAAGTAAGGACTAGGCTTCTAGGTCACATTGGAGGGCATCAATGACAGGACAGTGTGAGATGAGCTATCAAAAGAATGATAGAAAAATATGGAATATACCAAACTCTAGCTCCCATCAGATCTCATTCTCCAATAAAATGCCATAAGAATGTGTGTGTGCATGTGTGTGTGTGTGTATGTGTGTGTCTAGAACCCACTATGCAGCCCAGACTGGCCTCATACTCTCAGTCCCCCTGACTTGGCCTCCTGAGTGCTGGGATAACAGGCTTGCACCACCATACCCAGCCATAAGGACCTTTGAAACATTCACTAAGTCTTTCAGTTCTTCAAATCCCCTCAGTGCTTTGCTTTGGGCTTGAAATACATTCTTAGCACACCCCCCCAACCCCAAATGGCCTACACCACTCACATGAGCTACCTCTGGCTGGCCTCTCGATCCTTCACCTATTTTTTGTGCATCTCCCAGGCTGTTGGCCTCTGCACATCTTATTTTATGCCATTCCTCAGCTCATCTAGGCCTTTGTCCTGATTTCACCTCAAAAAAGCCTTCTCCAGCTGCTGGGAACCTTGGCCCTTTGCTGTTCTTTATTCTTTCAGCATTCTTAGCACTATCTATAATGACTCATTTACTTAATTGTTAAATATTGATCTTCCTCCTTGGGTTGTACACACAATGAGGACAAGGATCTGATCTAGCCTGACTAGGACAGCACCAGGCACAGGATTAAAATGTACACAGAATGAGATGGGCAGGTCAGCCTTCTGGGCAGGTACACCCCAGACCCTCCTCCTCTGACATGCCAGGGCTGTGCTACCTACAGTCAGGCAGAAAAGGTGGCAGATGTCCCATAGACCTGGCCCATTCATCAGCACCTGGGCTCCTTTGAAGCTATGTTCCTGGCTTTCCTTCACTCCCTAGAAAAGTCTGTAAAAATGTTCTGGTGGAAGGAAAGGCATCTCCATACACACACACACAACCCTCCCTCCTCATCCCACCTGCTGCACATATTCCCTGGAGGAACATACCTGGAGTACTTGGGGCAGGTAGAATGTCACATACCTGCCTAAGAGCACTCCTGGGAGGTACGATTTGAGGTTTGTTGTAAGATCTTAAACTACTGTTCCCTCATGTGCAAGTTGTTTTCTAAGGAAGTGGTGTTGGGCCTTGTCCTGAGACTCTGGACTAAGCACACAGCATATCAGGCTCAGCAACGGCAGTGCCACTCCCACCCAGATACTGGATAGAACCAAGGCTATGAACAGGGCCAGTGAGTGACTATAGAAGGCTGGGTGACATCATACATGATCTAAGCACTGGATTTAACAATACAGCATGGCACAAGCTTCATCCTAAGATCTAGGAACCTCTGATTTGTTGCCCCAGGTGAAATAGTCGGACCTCTTTTGCTAGGGATCAGCCAGGTTGCACTGAGTGGTTCTACTAATGCAGCTCAAGGACCATTTCCCTGAACTCAGTCCAGGGCTTGCTGTCAGAGAGCTTATGCCTTTAAAGTAGCATCTACTTGGGAAACTGTGGTCCTAATACATGGCATTAGAGAAATGGGAAAAAAACTTTTAAAATTGTATAGCGAAGAGGTGTGGAGCATAAGGATTAATCTTTAGAACAGCATAGATTCAGAGCTTCTTATTCAACAGAAGCCCTGACCAAAAGATGCATTAGCACTGGTGGGGGATGTACTCAGCAGATTTCTGACTTCAGAAATGGGACTGGGTGTGTGGCTCAGTGGTAGAAGCACTTATATAGCATATATAGAACCCTGGGTTCCATTTCCAGCAACACAGACACACAGACACACACACACACACACACACACACACACACACACACAGCAGAACCCTGCCATGCATACTGATAACAGTGAGTCACCACTAACACAGCTGCTGTTCTGGACAGGCACAGAGCAAAGCATTTTATAGACATTGCCTTTTTGTTTGTTTGTTTCATGAGACAGAGTTTCACTATGTTTCCAAAGGTGGCTGTGCACTCATTATGTAGTTCAGGGTAGCCTCAAACTCACTGTCCTTCTGCTCTACCTCCCACATATACCACCATGCCCACTTTAAAGCATTTATCATTTAAAGGAATGAATAGGAACCCTTATTCACCCATTTTCAGATGAGGGAATGTAACACAGAAGTTCCTCCGACCAACACCATGCCCACTTTAAAGCATTTATCATTTAAAGGAATGAATAGGAATTATTCACCCATTTTCAGATGAGGGAATGTAACACAGAAGTTCCTCCGACCACCATGATGACATGCTATGGTCCCACTTCCTTCCCACGCTCTGCAGGAGTCAAGCCCATTACCTCTCCTACCCAATCAGTTGACCTTAGCTCCATGAAGGGGAGGGGCTAAAGATATATAAGCCAAGAAAACCATGAGACGGGTCTCTTGCCATTTTGTGTGGCAGTGGGGAAGCCACAGAACTTATATTTCAGTGTGGACTTTCTAACATAGCCTTGAATTGGGGGAGGCTACTCTTCTGTAAGTAGGCTATTTCCATTTCCTGGCTATTATGAATACAGCAGTATTGAACAGGAAAGAGAAATTATCTCTGTCGTTGGAAATAGAGTCCTCTGAGTATACACCCAAGATGGTATGCTGGATCACATGTTAAATCTTAAATCGGCACCCCAAGCTCAGTTAGCAAGTCCAATAAACTCATTAATATTTTCCAAATGGCAGTTTTGGAGAATTCTTGCCTCAGGTTGCCATAAGGACAGTGGGAGGAGGGAACTGGATGCCACACGCACCTTCTAGTGGTGAATTTGACTTTACAGGAAACAAAGACTCTGAAATGTTAAGTTGTCATACAACTTTTGAGTGGGAAGGTCTGAGTCCTTTACCACAGGACTCTGCCCATTCTTCCTACAACAGGCTAGTGAGGAAGCCCGGGAAATGACACTTGAGTTTCACAGCTCTCCACCATCCTACCAGCCCCACCCCATCCAAGTGGCCAGGTAGCCACCCTGGGCAGGTGGTTGTCTGAAAGCCACTCTGCTCAAAATCAGGATCTGCAGGAGCAGCAAGGACAAAGGCCTCTGGGCCTCCAGACCTCCAGACCACCCCTCACACCTCCTCACATGACACCAAACATCCCCAGCCAGCTTGATGTGGCTTTGAACCATTCACAGTTCTCAGCATTAGTCATCCAGTGTTTGCTGACCCCCAAAGCACTGCACTCTTAAAAAGTGTTCTCTTTCAAAACTCCATGGACAGAGCTGAATCTAATGGATACCTTCTCAATCTAATCTAGCATAGGTTTCTTTCCTGATAGAATAACAGCAAATGCCTATCCTTGACTGATTACCTAGTAGCTGTTGGATTTCTTCAATAGCTATATCCAGAGTAATGTACATATATTAACATTTTAATAGCTACCAACTTGGGACTAGAGAAGTGTTCAGCACTTGAGCACTGGCTGCTCTTCTAGGGAACCCAGGTTTGGTTCCCAGCACCCACATGGTAGCTAGCAACCATCCTTAACTCCAGTTCCAGGGGATTCAGTGCCGTCTTGTAGCCTCCATGAGAATTGCATGCATGGATAAACTTACCTGCAGGCAAAACACTCACACGCATAAAATAAAAATAAACAAAATCATTTTAAATACCTACTAATCTGGTATTTAATAGTGTGTGTGTGTTTGGTTCCCAGCACCCACATGGTAGCTAGCAACCATCCTTAACTCCAGTTCCAGGGGATTCAGTGCCGTCTTGTAGCCTCCATGAGAATTGCATGCATGGATAAACTTACCTGCAGGCAAAACACTCACACGCATAAAATAAAAATAAACAAAATCATTTTAAATACCTACTAATCTGGTATTTAATAGTGTGTGTGTGTGTGTGTGTGTGTGTGTGTGTGTGTCTGTGACCTGCATACAGAGACTAGAAGTCAGCATTGAAAATCTTCCTCAGTTTCTTTCCACTGTAGCTTTTACATCGATTTATTTTTTGACAGTTTCATGCATGCATATATTTCATTTTAGTCATTGTCACCCCACCTTGCCTTCTTTCACTCCCTCTCCTTTTCCTGTTGAAATCCTTCTACCCAAAAAATCTACCTCTGACTTTGGTGTGTGTGACCCACGGAGTTTATTTAGGGTTGCTTGCACGAGCATGGGCAACTTATCAGTGGCTACACCACTGAAGAAAATAGCACCACTTCTCCCTGCCATGATAAAATGTCATTTGCTTATTTTCTTATCTTTTTGAGAAATAGTCTCATTGTGTAGCTTTGGTTGGTATAGAACTCTGTGTAAGCCAGGCTGGATTTGAACTCACAGACACCCATCTGCCTCTGCCTTCCAAGTGTTGGGATTTAAGATGTTCACAACCATACTTGGCTGAATGGGAAGCTGGAGAGATGGGCTTTAATGATGTGGGTGGGTATGAGACTAACTCCCTAATAAGCAAACAGGGTCACTGAGGAGTGCTAAAGATGGCATGCTTCCTTCTGCTTCTTGGTCCGAAACAGGGGCCTTGGGGCTCTCCCTCTAGCCAGTAGCGTTCTCTTTCTGGCTGAGGAGTTCAAACCAGTTCAGGTAAGACTGAGGCCAGACCTAGATACCGCCTCCTTTGAAGCAATAAACTTATCAACCTTGTCTCCTTTGTTTAAACTGACCAATCCAAAATAAGGGGAAGGAGAAACCACTAAAACCCTAAACCCCAGGCCCTCCTCAAGTGACTTTGGTTTCCAGGTCCCCTCTGTCCTCGTCAGAGCTTCATTTTTCTGTGTGAATTGTGTTTGTCATGTGTGATTCTTTATGTGTATGGATTTGCCTTTATCTTTCAATAAAGCCTGTTTGCCTGTGGCTCTCTGCTGGTCTGAGATTTTTTTTCCTGCCTTTTAATTCTTTAATTGTCTGAGAAAATAAACCAAACAATAACCCTAAGATAAGACTGATACTGTGGCCACAACAGATGCCAGGAACGGGGAATAGCACTCTTGTCCTTTAGAAGTCTCGTGAGTACCTTTAATGGCTGAATTCTCTCTCTAATCCTCACCTTATTTTTTGAGACAGAATCTCTCAGTGAACCCAGGGATCCCACTGTCTCTACCTCCCAGTGCCAGGCTGCCATGCCCAGCTTTTTGACATGAGTTCTAGGAAATCTAACTCAGGTCCTCATGCTTTCTAGGCAAGCACTTTATCAACTGAGCCATCTTCCCGATACTAGCTATTACTAGTATCTTAACAGTTACGCATCCAATCACAAAATATATTACTTATCCACTTTTAATTAAAATTTTCATCTGTTCAGATTTTTATAGCAATTAAAGTTTAGAACAGGGTCAAGTCCTATTTATATCAATTTATTTAGTTCTTGTAACAGGAAAGCCAAGTAACTTGCTCAGGATCTCCTGATTTACTGGTAGCAATCTGTTTTCAGAGTCCAAATTTGTGACCCCTACATGATATCAGATTCTTTTTAAAAACTTATTATGTTTTATGTATCTGTTAGTGCACAGTGTGTGTGTGTGTGTGTGTGTGTGTGTGTGTGTGTGTGTGTGATATGTGGAGGTGAGAGGACAAATTTATGGGATTGATTCTGTCCTTCTCCATTTATATGGGCTCTAGGAATTGAACTCATGTCACCAGGCTTGTGGGGCAAGTGCCTTTAACTCCTGATCCATCTCCCCAGCTACATCAGATTCTTAATGATCTGATGAACTCAAGAGGGCAAACACAAGTATATAACAATTATCTAAATACCAAAAAGTTAAAGAATTTAGCAGCGTTAGGCAAGAATCGGTCCTTTAACAGTCAGAATTACATATAATTCATGGAAACATTTTTATTCAGAACTGAGATCAAAATAAATGTTAATGTTACACATGATAGAGGTTATAATTGTTTAAGATTAAGAGAAGTTGGAAATGCTTATAGTTCTTATGAGCATCCCAAAGTATGATTTGTTTTATCTTCTGTAAATCAACAGGAATAGCTTACAGTGAGCTTATCAGATGTTCCTGCAATTAACAAGCAATTAGCTCAACCCACATGTAACTGAATCATGGAAAACACACCTGAACAGTTCAGCCTCCCCGCCCCCTTTCTCGCTCTGTGGTGTGTGTGTGTGTGTGTGTGTGTGTGTGTGTGTGGTGTGATACACTGGGCTGCAGAGGTGTTCGTGGTAAACAGAGAAGCAGACCATTTGGATAGAATATATACTACATCTCTGTCTAAACGGTAGAACTAGATTCTGAAGCAGACCTAGTCTGAAGCACATGTGATTTGTACTTTCTGTTTTGACTTTCTGAAAAAATAGGAAAAGAAAGGACTGCAATTGTGTTTTCATAGAAAACCCTGAATTTATTTTTAAAGGTATTTATCAAAGCAATGGATAAACAAGGTGGCACAGGCCTGTAATCCCAGCTACCTGGGAGTTTGAAGGAAGAGGATTGCAAGTTCAAGCCCTGCCTAGGCAGTGGAGCAAGTTCAAGGCTGGTCTGGGTAACTTAGTTAGACCCTGTCTCAAAAGAAAAAGTAGGAAAAGGACTGGGGAGGTAGCTCAGTGGCAGAGTACCAGAGTGTTTGCCTGACAAGTAGGGCATCCTAGATCCAATCCTCAGTACCACAAAAACAAACAAAAAGAATGGACAGACTTAAGACCAATAAAGTATAATTTCTCTGCTATTCTTTACTGTTCATTTTCTGTCCTCCATAATTTTACATCCCTGGGTCTTTCATAAATTATATTTGAGTTATCATAAAATGATATAGCCACCAACGTATTTGAAAAATGCCATTTCATGACTTTCTTTGTTCTATTACTATAAAAAAATTCATGACATTGCTACCTTATTGGAACACGGTATTTGGAGAAACATGAATTGGTATTTCCGGGCCATGGTCACTCATATCTGGCTCCAGAATAAATCATCTCTTTTATTCCTTTGTGGTGAGAACTGTTTCTTTAATCTACATCTTGGTATTTGCATTTTATAGTATTTCATATTAGTTTGACACCAAATTTTTTCTTTTTCCCTTTTTTCCTAAGTGAGTTATTTGAAATTAAAATATATAGCAACAGAAATCAAGAGGTTTTGTGGGAACCTGTCTGCAGACATGCCCCTTGTGGGTCATAGGAATCTTGATTCTGACCATAGTGGTGGCTGACAGAAGGATTCAGAACACAGAATGGGTGAGAGAGAGAGAGAAATGGGAAATGAGAAATCTTTAGACCTTATCATAACTGGGTCGCACAGGACAAAATGCCTATCAGCTCTGTCTTCCTTAAAATGCTCTATGAAAATTAAAAAGCATAATCTGTTTTTCTTTTCATAGTTAAGGACTGTGCCTTTGAGACAAGTTTCTATGCCTCCCCTTTGCTTCAACTGACTAGCTGGCTAGTCCTGAGGTCATTTAAGATAACTCCCCAAATGTCACTGCACACACAGAAAAGAAGAAGGATTATGAGGGTAAAGATCCAGGCTCTTCTGACGAGCTCTGAGCAGCTTGGAGCTGGATCTGTTTGCCCTCTCCCCATTTATTCAAAGAGTTCAGGAATGCAGGGCATGGTGGCATATGCCTTTAGTCTCAGCACTTGTGAGGCACAGGCAGGAGAATGAACCTCTGTGAGTTCAAGGCCAGCCTGGTCTACAAAGCGAGTTCCAGACCAGCTGGGGCTACAGGGAGACCCTGCCTCAAAAAGACCAAAAAAATAAATAAATAAAAAATTCTGGAACAACTTGGGAGTGAAGGACCAGGATTTTGAGATCATAACCCAAAAATGAACTTCCCAGGAGATGCTCAATGCTCTTGAATACTGTGCTGTCCCTCTTTGGTCCCCACTATTAGAAAGGCCTTTGTGTCTCTCAAACTAGCTCAAAGAGTAGGGGTGAAGGTTAAACGCTTACTGAAGCGGGCCCTAAGTTGTCATGGGCTGGGATCCCTCCTTCTTCCTCTGCAGTCTTATTGTGATACTTTCTTCTTGTGGAGTCACAATCAACCACATTGACTAGAAGCTGAAGAGCCCTTTCCCACATCATGATGTTAATATCCACTCACACCCTTTCTCAAAGGAGGGAAAGGGAGCTCACACTGGGACTTCAAAACAGGTCAAGCTGGCATCACCACCACCACCCAGGATACCTCAGCCAGCTGGGGTGGTGAAGGATGGTGGTGGGCGGGAAGACCAAGGATTTCAGGAGACAAGAACTGAAGGCTCAGTCCCTATGCATGCTCCACCCTCAGCCTTGGGCGGTGAAACAAGCGCCCAGGAGACCAGCTGCTTTTGGTGCTGCCTTTGGGTCCCCAGAGCCCAGCCTAAGGAAGAAATGGGACTAAACTTGACTTTCCAGGTGCCTTTCTTCAGGCTGCAGAAAGCCAAGAAGGGTCCAGGTGAGGGGCGTGGTAGAATCTGAGCCTTGAGATGGACCTCACAAGAGAGAATGGTTGTCCTAGCTCTTGGATGTTAAAGTTGGTTTGTCTAACCCAGGACTGTCCCTATTGCCCCATCCCCACCCCCACTGAAATTCTGACATCTTCCTCATCTGTTCTTTTTCCTCTACAATTCTTTGGCAACTTGACATTTTGAAATATTCCACCACTTGTCTAAAACTCCATCCCACCATCCAATAATTCTTGAAGCTCTTTGATATGCAAACAATTAAATCATTTTTGGCTCTCTAATAAGACTATGTCAAATTGAAAAAGAAATACTGTTTCAACACTTCTTGCCCCCACAAATCACCACTCTTGTAAGTCTGTAACAAATGTCTATGATTAAATGTTCATTGAATAAATTAAAAGCTTTAAAAGCCTTTTTCTAATGGAATAAAAACTGCTCAGGTTGACAACATTCCTATAAATCTTTTTTTTTTTCCTGTTGGTCTTCTTATTCATCAAATCCAGCTAAATGTTTAGTGTGGGTTTGGTTACAGAGCTGGGAGACTTTTAATGCCTCCCTTAGTGAAAGCCCCTCTGAATAACTGTTCTCTTAGGGACAGTGCACATCTGAGGAATTTCTCCATTAGCCACAGATCATCACCACCCTCAGAATTCATTGTCTGCCTCTACATATGACTCTGTAAGTGGGAGAATGACATAGTGCTTTGGCAGGAAATGGCCTGATTTAATCCCAATGCAGCAACTCCACAGTCCACATGTATACAAAGAATCATGTATGTGGATGAAGACTGAGCACTGCTCTTAATGGGAAAACATGGAAAAAACCCAACTGTCCAACCTTTTGGAAATGTATGAACATGGCAGAATATTACACATGGGTTAAAAGTAGTGACCTATAAAATGACAGCCACCATCAAATGTTCATATTGGAGTAAGTGAACACATTTCTGCTCTTCAGCTAGTGTTCCAAGTCTAATCCCATAGAAATACATGTCACCACTGGGTATGAACAACCCAGCCTTTGCCTTAGAGATAATCAGCCAGGGGCATCTTTAAAAACAACTACACACATCAGCTTCCTCTGTTGGGCACTGCCCTCAGTGCTTTGCATGTTTTAACTCAGTCCTCCCAACAACACAGTAAACTAGACACTGTTAGAGCCCACATTTCACAGGCAAAGAAATGAAGGTATCTGTATCCAGGAGACAGGAAATGTGCCCAAGGTCACACAGCAAATGACAAGTGATGCTGTGGTTGGAATTCAGCCTCTACAGATTGGCCCCAGGTCCTGTGATCTTAACAAACATGGATGGATGTCAAATAAGTAAGCAGAAAAAGAGCAGGAGGCAGGATTTTTATGTAAGATATCATTTACAGAAGCCTTAAGAGCACATGTGGATTAAAATAATCCCAGGTATTGACTATTAATCTAGAAATTTGTTTTTATATATAACCCATCAATTCCAATTTGTGCTACCCATGTACTTCTAGGTGTGGGGCCATCCACTGAAGCATGGTCAGCCTACCAGGAGCCACATCCTTAAAGAAAACTGACTACTCTCCGGAAGTCATCAGCCTCAGGTAGGGATGTGGGCTTGTGAATCCCTCCCCACCTCATGCTAGAATGCTGAAAGGCTTGATGTTGTGAAGATCTTGTGCAGGCAACCACAGCTGCTGTGAGTTCATGAGTGCAGCCTCCTGTCATGTCCAAAAGACACAGCTTTACTTGGGTCCTCCCCACCTTCTGACTCTTAAAATCCTTCCACTCCTTCTTCCGAAATGGTCCCTGAACCTTGGGGTGGGAATGTGATAGAGATGTCCCATTTGTGGCTGAGCATTACACACAGCACTCTCTGCACCTTGACGAGTTGTGAGTTTCTACAGTAACCACCATCCTCTGCACAAGGAAACTTCTCTGATGTGGTCTGAGAGAGGCGCTAATTCTGGTTCAGGACTGGTCCACCTAGAAATGTATTTTTGAGTGGATCAGGGGAAACCATTTTGAACTCCTAAGAGTGGTTCATTAGGGAAAGGAGGAAAGGCAATAATCAAAGAGAATGTACTGTCTAATATTTTATTTACTTGAAAAAGAGCTAGCATGTATGTGGTGGTTTGAATGAAAATGTCCCCCATAGGCTCCAAGTGTTTGGACATTTTGTCCCCAGATTATGGCGCTGTTTTGGGAGGTTTTAAAAGGTGTGGCTATCCTGGAGGAAGCACATCACTGGAGGTGGGCTTAGAGAATTCTTAAGCCTTGCCAGATCTCCAGTTGCTCTCTTGCTTCCTATGCCTGCATGATGATGTGAGAACTTAGCTTCTGCTACTCCTGCTCCAGTCACTTCCAGCCACCATGCCTGTAATTCCCCTGGAACCATAAGCTCAAATAAACTCTTCCTTCTATAAATTGCTTGGGTCAGTGTTTCTATCACAGCAACAGAAAAGTGACTAATACAATGTGCCTATAGTCCTAGCCACTCGGGAGGCTGAAGCAGGAGGCTCAGTTAAGCCCAAGAGTTAGAGAATAGTCTGGGATAGCATGACCCTGACTTTATTTATTTATTTATATATTCATTCATTCATTCATTCATTTTTGTGTGAGTGCCCTTGTGTACGCTATGGGAGGTGGAGCATGGCAATCAGTTCTCTCCTTCTATCATGTGGTTCTGAGGATCAAACTAGGTCATCAGGCTTGGCAGCTACTATCACAAAACTCTAACTTAAAAAAAAAAAAAGAGAGAGAAAACGGGTCTGGAGAGATGACCCAGCCATTAAGAGCACTGGATGCTCTTGCAGGGGACCAACCTAGCAGCTAACAACCCTTTATAACTCCAGTTCCAGGGGATATGATGCCCTCTTCTGACCTCTGTAGGCACTGTACAACACAGGTGCACTTACTTACAAGTAGGCAATATACTCACACACATACAATAAAATAAAATAAAAATAATAAATAAAATATTTTTTAAAACACAGGGCTGGTGATATAGTTCAGTAGATAAAGGTACTTGCCACAGAGCCTGACGTCCTGAGTTCTATCTCTGGGACCCATATGGTAGAAGGAGAAAATAGACTGCTGCAAGTTGTCTTCTGACCACCACACACACACTCTACATGTATACATACACAAACACATACACACACACACACACACACACACACACACACACACCACAATAAACAAATAGTATGCAAAAATAACTGTTTAAAGACCCAAAAACAGAGATTTCTAACATAATCCTTGTTATAGAAATACAGAAGTTCATTCTATTATTCCTTTGTTTTCTTTATTTTTTTATTAAAACTAAAATTAAAATTAAAAACAAGGGAAAAAACGCCACTTGATACACTGTTTAATAGGTAGGTTCTTGAGTGAACTCCTGATCTGAGTCTCAGCATCTATGTAGGAGAGCCACCCAGGATGGAAAATCCGGAGCGCGTGTGTGAGGCGGTTCCTTGCTGCCACAGAAATGGCAACTGCTATTTTTGAGACTGAGTCAGCCAGACCTACCTATGGTAACATAATAGGAACAAAAGTCATTGAATGAATGAGAGGACTTTGGCATTATGGGATTGCTTTCTTTCAATTTTGCAATATAAGTTTTTTTTTTTTTTTTGGTTTTTTGGAGAGCGGGTCTCCCTGTAGCCCCAGCTGGCCTGGATTCGCTATGGAGACCAGACTGGCCTCAAACTCCCAGGGATCCACCTGCCTCTGCCTCCCAAGTGCTGGGATTAAAGGTGTGCACGACCACACTTGGGTTTTGCGGGGGGCGGGTTTCGGCCTTTTAGAGACAGGGTCTCCCTGTAGCTCCAGCTGTCCTGGAACTCAGGCAATTATTTTGATTGACAAAAGTGCCAGGCTGACTTTATCAGAAAAGGAGTTAACTTTTAAAAGAATTCCTTCCCCTTTATATATCCAGAAGAGAAACTGATTCTGAAATTACCAGTCATCTTACAAATGTGTACACAGTCCTTGGAGTACCAAATCTTGTCTTTTGTACCCAGTATCTAAACCCTCTTCCTGTGCTTAAGAAGTCCATCCTTACAGAAGTCTTGAAGAAAGGCAGGACTCTAATTCCATCCTTAGAAGCCATAAAGCCTAGTACTTGTTCCCTGAGATACCTGACCTCTGGGCCATAGACAGATGGCAGAAATGGGCCAGCTGGGGCCCCTGCTCTAGACAAAAGTTACAGAGAGGCAAGGCAGCTCATAGTTGACTATGGTGGCAGCAGCCATGGCACCTAGTGTACAAGTGACTGCAGCAAGCACAAAATGGCAGTGGTGGGTCCCTAACCCAGAGGCCCCAGGGCCTCCTACCACCCAGCTGACCTTGCCTCACTACTACCTGTAAGTTCAGCTCCAGGGAATCAGTTCCCCTCTTCTGGCCTCTGCAGGTACCCATACACGTAGAATGTACTCACACACACACAGTACACATACACATAAACGTTTTCTTAAAGAAGTTCAAGATAATACTTGCCTATACAGCAAGTTCAAGGCCAGCCTTGGATGTGTGAAACCCTGTTGGAAAAACAACCAAAACCAAAACAAAACATTAATCTGGTAACATGAATGAATGGAAACCTGGAGAACATATATAAAATAGGAAATAAGCCTTGTCTCTCATGGCAGGTTCTGAAGGAACAAGAGTGTTTCTTCTTATACTAGCTCTTACAGATATAAAGAGCTGGGTGCAAGTTGACTAATGATGCTACAGGCTCTGCTTTCCTGGTCTGCACGGCCCACCAGCCTCTTTCCTGGATCCCAGGGCTGACCTCTTGGCCCGAGGCCACCACTGCCTCCTGACCCTTGCACCCAGAGGGACCCAGTTCCTTCTCGAGGTCCCCAGGAGCCCTCTGGGCCTGGTCCAGCCCTCACCTCCCTCTGCTTCCCTGGGCTGCACAACCCACCAGCCTCTTTCCAGGACACCGGGCTGAGCTTTTGGCTTCCTGATCCTTTGCATCCAGACCAAACCAGTTCCTCAGTGCAGTCCCCAGGAGCCCTAGGGGCCGCTTCCCGCCCCCATCTCCCTTTGCATCACTGAGTGTCCAGGACATCATCTGCCAGAGACCAGCATCTTTCCTTGGCCCTGCTCCCAGGCCAGTCCAACCCCCAAATTCCTGAGGGCAAAATCTTTCCTGGAGGGATCCAGACCTTAGGAGAAAGCCTGAGAGCATCAGATCTTCATCTGACTTGGGCCACTGTGGGAACTCCTGAAGACAAAAGCAATCTGGCCACTCCAACATAAAATCAAAAGAGAGAACCAGAAGCTTAGACAAACCAGCTTTTCATGCCCAAAAAGTAAACCACAAAGGCACATAAAGTTTACAAAAAGAAGCAGACCTAAACTTGAAGGCTTGAGTCTCATACAAGAATCAGAAACTACAAAAGAAATTCACATGTCAAAACTACAGAGAAAACATAATATGAAAAACCAAATACGAAGACTCCTCTAGAGGAGTACAATGAGAACCCCCTCGAGGTAATGCAGGACATGGAACACAAAAGAACAATTATAAACATGATAAAAGAATTCAGTGAATTTAAAGAACACACAAACAAGGTAATCATAGAGCGGATAAACTTCTGAATGAATTCAGGAAAGAGCTAGAAATATTGAAGACTACTCAGGGTGAAATGAAGAAGGAAGTGAAACACTCAGTAAGACAATTAGAAATGACAGGAGAAAGTCTCACCAATAGGATGAACGAAATGGAAAACAGAGTATTAAGACTGGAAGATAAAGTGGAAGAACTAGACCACTCAAGCAAAGATTATGAAAAATTTAAGAAAACACAAAAACAGAATATGCAGGAATTGTGTGACACGATGAAAAGAACAAACTTACAAATCATAGGAATACAGGAAGGAGAAGAATCTCAAGATAGTGGTATGGACCAGATCCTCAACAGAATCATGGAAGAAAATTTCCCAAAATTAAGGTGAGACATGTCCATACAAATACAAGAAGCACGTAGAACAGCAAACAGACAACACAAAAACAGAATATGCAGGAATTGTGTGACACGATGAAAAGAACAAACTTACAAATCATAGGAATACAGGAAGGAGAAGAATCTCAAGATAGTGGTATGGACCAGATCCTCAACAGAATCATGGAAGAAAATTTCCCAAAATTAAGGTGAGACATGTCCATACAAATACAAGAAGCACGTAGAACAGCAAACAGACAAGACCATAAAAGAAACTCTCCATGGTACATCATAGCAAAAGCAATAAGCATACAGAACAAAGAGACAATACTGAAAGCTGCAAGAGAGAAACAACAAGTCACATATAAAGGAAAACCCATTAGGATTAGAGCTGACTTTTCAGTGCAATCTATGAAAGACAGAAGAGCCAGGACCAAAGTATTCCCAGTTTTAAATGACCACAGATGCCAACCCAGATTACTATACCCAGCCAAAATGTCTATTATAGTCGAAGGGGAAAGAAAAATCTTCTATGACATAAATAGGCTAAAGGAATTCATGTCCACAAAACCAGTCCTTCAGAAAGTTCTGGAAGCAATACAAACAGCTGAAGAAAGGAACAACTATATCCAAGGGGTTTCGGAAAGAAATCCAATGAAGGTATAACTGACGAAAACTACAGCTATATCAAGAATGTGAACAGAAATAAAAATGACAGGATT
>NW_008342399.1:3117661-3118142 GCF_000622305.1 Nannospalax galili
GGAACTATGAATCAAGAAGATATTACAATCATGAACATATATTCACCAAACTCTGGTGCACCCAACTTCATAAAAATAATATTACAGAACTTTAAGACCAGGATTAGTCCCAACTCATTAATAGTAGGGGACTTCAATACCCCACTGTCTCCATTAGAAAGGTCAACAGGTGAGAGAATTAACAGAGAGACATCTGAATTAAACAATACCATATATCAAATGAACCTAACAGACATCTACTGAGTATTCCACCCAAGCACCAAAGGACATACTTTCTACTCAGCACCCCATGGAACCTTCTCCAAAATTGACCATATGCTGGGACACAAAACAAACTGCAACAAATACAGAAAGATTGAAATAATTCCATGCATTCTATCAGATCACAATGCAAGAAAGGTTACAATCAACACTGGCAGAAGCCCTAATCACCACATGAACACATGGAGATTAAACAAAACACTCCTGAATTGTTGCAGGT
>NW_008342399.1:3119416-3119805 GCF_000622305.1 Nannospalax galili
AAAGAAGAGATCAAATTATCCCTTTTTGCAGATGATATGATATTATATCTAAGAGACATCAAAAATTGCACCAGAAAACTCCTGGAAATTATTACCACGTTCAGTAAAGTGGCAAGTTACAAAATTAACCAACAAAAGTCTGTAGACTTTCTATATACCAATAATAAGCAATCAGAAAACGAGCACATGGAAATACTCCCCTTCACAATAACTGAAAAAAATAATAAAATGTCTCAGAATAAATGTGACCAAAGACATTAAAGACTTCTACAATGAAAATTTTAAGTCTTTAAAGAAAGAGATTAAGGAAGACATGAGAAAATGGAAGGACCTCCCGTGCTCATGGATTGGAAGAATTAATATTGTGAAAATGACCATCCTACCAAAAG
>NW_008342399.1:3120453-3121259 GCF_000622305.1 Nannospalax galili
GTAAGATTTCATCTTACCCCCAGTCAGACTGGCTAAGATCAAGAGAACAATTGATACCAAATGTTGGAGAGGATGTGGAGAAAGGGGAACACTCATCCACTGCTGGTGGGGCTGCAAACTGGTTCAACCCCTATGGAAAGCAGTGTGGAGAACTCTTAAAAAACTACAAATGAAACTACCATTTGACCCAGTTATACCACTCCTTGGCATATACCCCAATCACTCATTCTATTGCAGAGACATTTGTACATCCATGTTTGTTGCTGCTCTTTTCACAATAGCTAAGAGATGGAAGCAACCTAAGTGTCCCTCAACTGACAAGTGGATAATGAAAATGTGGTTCATTTATATGATGAAGTTTTACTCAGCAGTAAAGATGAAATCATGAAATTTGCCCATAAATGGCTAGAACTAGAAACTGTGTACTAAGTGACATAACACAGACTCAGAAAAAAAATGGACATATGTTCTCCCTCATATGTGGATCCTAGAACCAAATCCTGATAAATGAGTATGTAACCAGACATAACTATAGGAACCAGAATAATGGAAAGGAACCTGGGAGGTAAAGGAAAAGAAAAAACCTGAAAGAGAACAGTAGGAAAGAGGCATTAATAAGGGAGATATGGATAAAAATTGGGTTAGTTTAAGGGAGGGGGGAGGAAAGGATATACAAGGGACCTAGGGGATAAAGGGAAAGAAGGAGCTCAAGAGAGGTAAGACCATAGGAAAAGGGTATTATTAAGGGAGAAAGGGGGAAAATAGGGGCACCTTAAGTGGAGAAAACATGATGGAGGGAACAGACA
>NW_008342399.1:3122050-3123106 GCF_000622305.1 Nannospalax galili
GTAACCCAGCATAGAACTGGGAAAATGAACAGCAGACCCCAATCTTATCTAAAGGAATATTGACAACTGATTGCTGTTAGATGAGGAACAGCTGACCCTCCTAGAACAAAGACCTCTAGATAGGCTGACTAGATTCACCAGATGGACAAGTAGTGGGGAATGGCTGGGGGTGCCAACAACACAATGGACAGTAGCAGGGATATCAGAGTGTAAGGGCTCTAGTGGGGGGAGGGAGGCTATGGGAGGGTGCCATCTGGGAAGTGGGTGTACAGTTGAATAAGGTGGTTTGGGATGTTCTGTGTGATATACACACACAGAAAAAAATCAACAAATTTAAAAATGTATTATATTTGAGGAGGAAGCATAAAAGTTTACATCATGGGTTTGGGGATTTAGCTCAGTGGTAGAGTGCTTGCCTAGCAATGTGAGGCCCTGGGTTGGATCCTCAGCTCCGGAAAAAAAAAAATTATGTCATGTTAATTAGTAGAGGTGATGAACATTACCATTGAAATCTATCCGATGACTTTATAGACATACACAGGCACCAAGGATCTGAGTGCAAATGACTATGACTAGTAATAACCAGGTACATACAGATTAGAGATGCATGTGCCAATATCTCAGTGTTAGTAGCAAAAACAATGAGTCTTTCTGTAAGAAACAGTATATTTTAGAATGAAATGGAGGTCTTTTTTGAGGGCTAAAAACTCATTCAATTTTATGTCTTACAGGGCTTATACTGAGTTCAATATTGTATAACTGTATTGATTCAACAGCGAACCTAGAAATTTTATAGCCACTTTTGAAGGAGCTGTGTCTTTGCTCTGGAAACTGTTATTGGGCATGTTAAAGCTGTCATGATATGCTTCTTCTAAAAAAAAATATTAAAAAATGTAGTAAACAGTATATCTTGAAATGGAGATCTTCTTTAAAGGGTAAAAACTCATTCAGTTTTATATCTTACAGGGTTTATACTGCATTCAATATTGTATAACTTCATCAATTCAACTGTGAACCTAAAAATTTACAGCCACTTTTGAAAGAGATGTATCTTTG
>NW_008342399.1:3123417-3139133 GCF_000622305.1 Nannospalax galili
ATTTATACTGAGTACAATATTGTATAACTGTATTAATTCAACTGTAAACCTAAAAATTTACAGCCAATTTTGAAACAGATACATCTGGAAATCGTTACTGATATGTCAATGCTGTTGTCATGAAATGCTTCCTCTAATTATGTGGTTATGAAATAAATAATTTAAAAAAAGAACACTTGCTGCTCTTGTACATACTCCCCCCTCCCCCATTTAAAAATAAAATACATAAATCTTTTCTTTAAAAAAACAATGCCACAGGTAGTGCTTTGGAAGCAAGGGAGATGCTTGCTCCTAACGAGACTGACAGGAAGAGGCAGGTCCTGTGCTTCACTGACGGGAGTGTCTTGGGCTTTAACCCTGCACACTAAAGCCTTACAATGCAGGTTCTGAGGAGATGCAGCAACATTAGTGAGTATGTTGATGCTTTCTCGAGACTCTTAAATAATTTTCCCATTTCCCCTATAATTCATATTTTCAAAGTCCCAGAATCCAGAAATATGATTTAATTTTAATCCTCTCAACTAATTTGTATTATTGGGAAAAATTCTGGCTACATTTATTTTTTAATTAAGCTACAGATTTCAATGGTATGAAAAGACTATAAGAAAAGTACAAAAAAATGAATTATACTTTTCTACAAAAATTTAAACAGGTTCATTTTGGAAACTGGAGAAAGTTCCAATTATCCAGAAGACAAATGCTTCTCGGCTGCCACTGCTTCCAGTACTGCTCCAGAGGTTATGATTCAATATACAGAGATAATTTGTATTCACACTGTTTTCCACCTAATGTTCAACAAATGTCTTTAAATCCACTTCTGCCTTATCTTAAACAGTTGCATATATAGTTTTCTATCCTGTGGACATACATATTTACATCTGTTTCTGCCCTTTCTTAGAAGGTAAGGTGATATAAAGACATTTTCGGGGAAGAAGGAAATGGAGAGAACTTGTTGCTAGCCCTGATATACAGGACCAAAAAGTATTAAAGAAAATGCTACTGGCTGAAGGAAAGTGATTCCAGAGCTCAGGTCTATACAAAGGCTGAAGAGCATCAGACTTCCCCAATATTTTCACCTACTGCTCTTCCAGAAATAAAATATCCTCAGCCTTTAGTCCCAGTACTCGGGAGGCAGAAGCAGGCAGATCTCTACGAGTTCAAGGCCAGCCTGGTCTACATAGTGAGTTTCAGGCCAGATGGGCCTACAGGGAGACCCTGTCTCAAAAACACATGAAAGAAAGAAAGAAAGGAAGGAAGGAGGGAGGGAGGGAGGGAAGGAAGGAAGGAAGGAAGGAAGGAAGGAAGGAAGGAAAGAATCCTCTAACGCTTTGATTCTGCCCTAATGCTTGATCTCATCCATCGGTTGAAAAATATGGAGGCCCCCAAACCCACTTGAAGAAGCTCCTAAAACAACTGGACATAGACAAGCAATCCAGAGGCACTGGAGAGACCCAGAGTGCAGAATCCCCCAGCTTCCTCCTTAGCCATGACCTGGCCAGGGCAGCACAGATCCTAAGCTCTGACACTAACAACCTGTTTCCACCTAGATGCAATTGCCAACAAAGAGATCTTTTTAGATCTACTTCTCAGTACAGTTTGATATGTCAATAAGTAAAGCATGCTGGTATTTTCAATATCAAGAGATTGATTTTTCTGAGGCTTAGTTCCTTTTAACATCCATGTGTCCACAGAGACAAAATACACAGCGACTTGGGCCAGAGTGAGGTCTTTAGGGACATATAGTTATTGATGCCAAACACATCAGAGCTCCATTGACAGAAACCAAATAGGCTTTCTGAATCATTCTATCCTATTGCTTGGATCCAAGCACTGAGCTGAGTCTGTGAAGAGTCCTCATGCTTAGTGAGGCATAGCCAGTTGTTAGGGTTTTTCAAATAGTCCCTGGATCTCAAAATGTGCATTTTATTACCCACCTCAAATTACCTTGGTGGATTTGAGCAAGCTACCTCACCATTTAAAAATCTTGAGTCAATTACCTAGTCATTAACAAAGGCTAACACTTGTGTAGAGTTTAGTTTTGGCCTGCACAGATTTTAAGTGATTGTACATAATACATAGCTAACATATGTAGCAATATAATCACTTAGTCTTCACAAGTAAGGACATGGACAGAGAGTTTGAGTAAGATGCTTCAAAACTAGCAAGTGACAGAGCTAATAATTCATACCCAAGACTCCCTCCTCATCTTAACCTGCACACCATACAGCCTCTGGTACATGAACTGAAATGACACAATTTCAAGGTAACTGTGCTAGTCAGCTTTCTATCACTGTGACAAAGTACTTGACAGAAATCATTTAAAAGAAGAAAAGGTTTATTTGGGGCCCATGGTGCCACAAGTTTCAGGCTATGGTCTCTTGGCTCCATTGTGTCTGGTAGGAGTAAGTGATGGAAGAAAGCTCATCTCCTGGTAGACAGGATGAGAAAGGAGAGAGAGGAAGAGGAAAAGGGAGAGGGAGAGAGGGAGGGGGGGAGGGGAGAGGGAGAGAGGTAGAGGGAGAAGGGGAGAGGGAGAGGGAGAGAGGGAGAGGAGAGGGAGAAAGGGAGAGAGAGAGAGGGAGAGGGGAGAGGGAGAGGGGAGAGGGGAGAAAGGGAGAAAGACTGGGATTTACTATAACCCCAGAAACAATACCCCAAGGACCCAGTCCCTTCAACTAGGTCCCACCACCTGTTTCCATCATCTCCCAATAGCCACTCAAATCATGAACCCATTGGTGGATCAACCCATGGATTTGTTCAGGGTCCTCATTATCCAATCGCTTTCCAAAAGTGTCCCCCAAACATTGTTGCCTCGGGAACCAAACCCTCAATCCATAAGCCTTTGGAGACATTTGAGATCTAACCATAACAGTGAGAAACTAACAAAGTACAGCAACCCTTTCTTCTTGCCCATGTTCCTACCTCCACATCTACCAACATAGCACATTCAGTGCACAGGCCAACGCCACCCTATGGCCCTGTGTATGGCAGGTTTAAAACCTGACAATGGCCCATCTCTGATCCTACTTCCCATCCCAAATTGAAAGGTTACAAAGTAAAAGAATGGAAATAGTACATTCAAGAGTTGGGCGTGGTGGCGCCACAAACACACACATACACAATAAATAATTAAATGTAATGAAAATATTGAGAAAAGAAAGAAACTTCACTGAGACTTCCAAACTTTCATGGTATTTATTACCCCCCTGAGGGCTCAGAGACCACTGTTAAGGTATCAGAAGAACTTGCTACTTCCTGTTCCCCAAGTTTTTTAAGCAGAGCCATCTCATTAATGTCCAGGGCTTTTGTGAACTATATGATGACAGGACAAGACAGGACATGTAGTATAGTTCTGAAGAAGACTGAAAATACAGGCAGACTGTTGGTTCTGCCTGGTAAAAGCAAGTTGCTTCTGGTTGTGCTCGAGAATTAGGTGAAAAAATTAAAGTGTGTGTGGAAAGGAGGCACTTTCCACATCAACATCTTCATACCAGGCGCCAGCAGTATATTGATTTGCTCTAGTATTTATCTTACACCTGGAAGAGGTGAAATTGGAGTCATGTTTATGACTGTCCATGATCCTTCTCCAAGATTCTTCTGCCTTCTGCAAAGACCAGGCAGGTAAGTTACATAGGGCAGGTAGGTTAGATGGGGATGTAGTATCAGCTCCTTGCATCTTTTCTGTCTTCAGATGTAGTGCTACAATTCTTCCACAGAACTAGCTCTTTCCTCCCATGTGATGCTTTTTATTAGTCCTCATAGCTATGTGGATCTGGGGACAGGCAGGAGTTAGAAAGCATCTTGAAGACAATACACATCGTCTTACAAGGCAACTGCCCCAAGTAAGATGCTTACAATCTTAAATTTGAAGGAAAAAAAAAGGCTAGAACACAGAAGGGAAGTCTGCTTCCACCAAGGGAAGCTCACAGGACTTAGGGATCCAAGATTCTGAACTTTCTTCTGAGCATGTCGGCTGTCCCTGCCCCATATCTTTATATATAATATATATATTTTATTATTTGTTTATTTTATGTGTACGTATGTATTACCTACATGTAGGTAGATGCACCCATTGTTGTACAGTGCCCATGGAGGTCAGAAGACATCAGATCCCCTGGAACTGGAGTTATGGATGGTTGTTAGCCTACATGTGGGTGCTGGGAATTGAACCTAGGTCCTCTTCAAGAGCAGTCAGTGGTCTTAATGATGAGCCATTTCTCCAGCCCCCTTGCCCCCTATCTTAACATTTCACTTTTCCCCAATCAGTTTACTCATTCCCATGAGAAGCATAGCAAGACTAGGACTTCAACTAAATTTTGTTTCCTCTTCAGCAAGACTGGTTCTGTGGCTATACGAAGTGAGACTATTTTCAAAGCTCTCTAGCTTAAAAGCTCTCTGATTTTCTAGGTCTAGAGCTGAGAACTTAAACACTTAAGCTCACTTTCTGTAAGTGCTCCAAGGTACCCAGAAGGATCAACCCAGGGTAGTGTCCTTTGTGACCATCATTACTGACACAATGGTCAAGTGTGGCAGCAACTTATATCCCAAAGGTACTTTCTTCTGTAAGCACTTCACAACCAACCATGTGTGACATCACTTAGAGACTGAATTTGATACCAAATGAGTTTCAGCACTAAACATAGTGTAATACACACACACACACACACACACAAACTTTCCTGTTTCCTAGTTTTTTACGTTTTAAAGTATAGATGAAAGATTTTTTATGTGATAATATAACTTTATCAAGTGGAGAAAGAAGAGATATCTCTGATTAAGTATGTGAGCTAATAACAGCATTCTATTTCATATACAATCATTAGAATTAAATAGACAATTTCTAAGTTGAAAGGCAATGAAATATTAATATAAGTACTTATATGGTAATAATCAAAAGAATGAAATACAGAAACGGTTAAAAGTGATAGCTTCGCTGGGTAAGGGACAGGTGAGAAGGGTGCTTTGGGCGTGGTTACGACCCTCTTTGTTGTTGGTGGTTTTTCTTTTGGACTTTTTGAGACAGGGTCTCCCTTTAGTTCCAGCTGCCTAGAGCTCACTCTGTAGACCAGGCTGGCCTCGAACTCACAGAACTCACAGAGGATCTGCTTGCCTCTGCCTCCCGAGTGCTGGGATTAAAGGTGTGCACCACACCTGGCTTGTTTATTTTTTAATAATCTACACCTCGCCTCCTTCTGCCATCTCAACTTGCAAGTGGCAACCTTTCAGATCTTGGGATCCTGTTCAGTCTTCCATAATTCTTTCTCTCTGAGCTAAAGAACTACTTCTTTGACATTTCCTAATTATGCTTTTTCTGTCTTTTGGATCGGTGGTACCCAAACTAATATGTACAAACAGGCATTAGAATCATTGCAAATGTTGAAATCTGTATTCTTTGTACATTCCCAAGTACAGCCAGGTCCAATGAGGAGGCCTCAGAATTGCTGGCTTGCGCACCCCTCTAGTTTGTTAGTATCCTTCATAGAATTTAGAATACAGAGCAGAAGACAGTGGTCAGCCCAAAGAACAGGGATTGCTATGAAATGAACTCTGATCAGAACTTTTCAAAATCTGTAAAGACTAACACAGAGATTGGTCTTCTAAGGCGTCTCATCGCACTCTCAAGCTTGGTGATACCTAAAATTCCTGGAATTGTTTTTTTCCCATACTATGATGGCATAACTAGATACCCCCCATTCTATACATTAGCTCTTTATTTTCCTGGATTTAGATTAGAATTTTGTACTTATTAGTCTTTGTTTTCATGTTCTTTTGAACTTTCATTTCACTTGCCCAGAGTTTTGAGCTTTATTCCAGCCTTTACTTGGAAGCAGTGAGCGAGCTAAGAAAAGCAAGACTCTGGAGTTAGACAGACTTGGATAAAATCAGATTTTATTTTTTAGATAAATGGCTCAAATGGCTACATAAAAGACCATGCCATTTAAGAAGCTGGATCAATGCCTGACAGAGAGTTTCCTTTCTGTGTACTTGGTGAATGTTAGTAAATGATGGCTGATGGCGGACAACCACAGAGTCTGGTTAGGAGCTCTGATACTGATCCAAGCAAGCACACAGGCCATGTTCAGTGATAAGAAGGAGGATTTGGGAAGCTTTATGAGTGCTAGAATCATTAAGATTTATTGAGAAACTGACTATCATAGTAGGGTGGGGGAAGGATCACACTGACACCCATGTTTCTGGACTGAGCACCTACGAAAATGGGGTTAAGACTGAATTCATATCACCACAGACACATCTAATGAGCCATCATCCTGGCAGAACGTTGTAAACATTATGGTAAGTTAAATAAGCCACACAGAAAGACAAATACTATATGATCTTAACTGACCTGACCTAGAATAGGAAAATCCACAGGAAAGAAAAGGAGTGGTGGTTACGGGGGCTGGATGAAAATGGGGAAACTGTTTAAATGGGTACAGTTTCACACCGTCCCACTGGGATGAGGAAGTACTGGAGATGGGTGGTGGCGATTGCACAAGGTAAATGTACATCAAATCACTAAACTTAAAATGGTTACAATGGTAAGTTGGATTTAAGATTTTTTTTTAATTTTTTTATTTTATGTGTGTTCCGCTTGTGGGTATGTAAGTCCACTGCGTGAGTGTGATGTCCAGGGAGGTCAGATAAGGGTGTCAGATTCCCCTGGAACTGGAGTTGCAGATGATTGTTAGCTACCATGTGGGTGTGCTGGGAACTAAACCCAGATCCTCTGCAAGAGCTCCCAGTGCTCAAACCACTGAACCATCTCTCCAGCCCTACAGTGATAAGTTTTCTTGTGTACATTTCTCCATAATAAGTTCTAAAAAATAATAATCTTAAGTTATCTTGTTATCATCACCCAGCCTTTCTTCGCCTTTATTCTTACTAGAGAGAGAGAGAGAGAGAGAGAGAGAGAGAGAGAGAGAGAGAGAGTGTGAGCATGTGTGTGAAGACCAGAGGATAACTTTTAGAAGTTTGTTCTCTCTTTCCACTGTTGGATCCAGGGATAGAACTCAGTTTTATGGCAAGCACTTTCCCTGCAGAACCATCTCATCAGCCCTCCTCATCTCTTAATAGAAAGGCGAGACTTGTTTTAAAGGTCTTTTACCCTAGTTTGTCATTAAAATCACCTCTAAGAGTTTTAAAAATATGCTTGAATCAGAATCTTTATGGTGTGACAGGATATTTTTTTAAATCCTATAATTGCTCTAGAACAATGATCCTTAAATTTCAGCTTGCATCATAAATAGCCTAGAAGGCTTCTTGGGTTTGTTTTGTTCTGTTGTGAGACTCTGTCTCACTATATAGCCTACAGAGCTCTGACTGGCCTGGACCTTACCAGGTAGACCAGCCTGGCCTCAAATTTGCATTTTTCTGTTCTCTGCTTCCTGAGCACTAGAATAAAGGGGATGTGCCACCATGGCCATCAGGAAAATTTATTTTCATTTATTTATGTGTGTGTGTCTGTTTGAGCATGTTTGTGTGCACGAGAAGGTAAGAGGACAACTATCATTTGTTGATTCTTTCCATCCATGTGGGTCCAGGGGATCAATACTTCAGTTTCTGAATCCGAGGTCTGCAGAGGGCCCCAGAATGTACATTCCTAATGGGTTTCCAGCTTGACGCTGCTGCTGCTGATCCATGGGTTTGAGAATCATTACTAGGAGATCTTGAATTTCCTTCCTAATACTAAAATTTTAGGACTCTAAGATAATTGTCTTGGTAATATCACATACATACTTTCTATAATGTAATGGTACATTTCTCTCCTCCATTCTGGGGACTGGGTAAATTTCTCAGCAAGAGTTCATTTAGATCAGACACTTGGGTTGCTGAGATGGCTCAGTGGATAAAGGCGCTTGCCACCAGGCATGATGACCTGAGTTCAGTACCTGGAATCTGCGTTAAAGTAGAAACAGAGAACAGAAGAGTTGTCCTCTGACCTTAACATGGGTACCATGGCATGCACAACCCTCTCACCCCTACCCGCTCCCAATAGACAGAGCAAGAGAGCGAGAGCCAGAGCAAGAGAGAGACAGAGACAGAGACAGAGACAGAGAGAGAGACAGAGAGAGCACAGAGGAGATATTCACATGCTGGGCTACATGTGAGAATCATAAAAGAACTTCTGTTAAGAAGTCTTGGAGCTGAAGAGATAGCTCAGTTAGGAGCACTGGCTGCTCTTGCAGAGGACCCAGGTTCAATTCCCAGCACCCTACATGGCAGCTAACAACCGTCCATAACTCCAGTTCCAGAGGAATCTCAATGTCCTCTTCTGACCTCGATGGGCATTTCATGACAGGGGTGCACTTACATACATGCAGGCAATACACTCATACACAAAAATAAAAGTAAATATTTTTAAAAATTATAAAGTTTTGATGCCCTGCTAGAACAAATCTGACAGTTTTCAAGTTAGGACACAAGTGACTAATCTGCAGTCAACATGGGGAAGTAGCTCACAGAATGGGGCAATTGTTGAAGACAAGTCCATGAATTTAAAAATCTTAAATTTCAGGTGGTATACAAATTTTCTAGGTGTAGCTCACATCCTTGATAAAGGTTTGCCTTATTTTGACTGCCTACCTCACTTCCTGCTAGCTGCTGAGAGCAAATATTAAGAGCTAGAAGTTTCTAATGAGATTTATTCAGAAATGGACAGAAATAAGATCAGAACAAAAACAAGCAAGCCAAAACAAGTGTTTTATGTAATGGGCCTAACAGCAGCTGACACATCGCTTCCCTGGGATTGTTGTGAATCATCTTTCTGCTCCAGTGCCTGCATTGCAGCTTCTGTGGGTTAAACAGGTTTAAGTCTCCACAGATCACTGCCAGCTCCTCATTTACAGCTAACCATGACTAGACTTTTTACAAAGGGAAAATTCATCACCCAGATGAATAAAACACCATCAAGGACCCAAATCTGGTGACTCCATATTGAGTTCTCTTTCCAGCAAGCAATTCTAATTGTCTTATTCAGAGATGTTAATCTGTTCTAGTATAAATTTAAGCTATGATTACTAGGACTGGAGAGATGGCTCAGTAACAGTTAAGAGCACTGATTGCTCTTGCAGAGGACCTGGGTTGATTCCCACCACCCACATGGCAGCTAAAAACCAGTTACATAACTCCAGTTCCAGGGAATCTGATGCTCTCTTCTGACCTCAACAGGCATTGTACATGGGTACACTTACACACATCAGGCAATACACTCATACACATAAAAAATAAAATAATTTTTAAAGTTATGATTACTACTGAAGATTCCATTGTTCCT
This sequence comes from Nannospalax galili, assembly GCF_000622305.1. NCBI lineage: Eukaryota > Metazoa > Chordata > Mammalia > Rodentia > Spalacidae > Nannospalax > Nannospalax galili. The sequence goes on from NW_008342399.1 coordinate 3,132,692, forward strand.
TTATTTTCAGTGCCAGGGACCTGATTTTGCAGTTACTTTTTCTGTTATGTTGCTGAAAGTAGAAAACAGGGTAGAAATCAAGACAGTAAAATTAAGTATCAGTCACTCCAAAATAAAAGCAGAATTCTCCCAAATATTTTCCAATACATACACAATAAAAGCAAAGTTGCCATTTTCAAAAGGATTTGTGGAAAATCCTTTGACCCTTCATAAGACCGTCACTGTAGCTTTAAAGTGATCCAAAGATCACTGAAGGCCACCTAAGAATCACTTAGTTCTACCCTCTGTCTCTTAGCTGTCTTTAAATTATCCCAAATGGAAGATATTCAGATGTTTAAAGCCATATTTCTGGTTAAAAATAGCCTAAAACCTTACCCAGTGACTTATTTTAGTGACGAAGACATTACAATAAACTGAATTTCCCTTGCAACAATTTGAGCACTCCAGCTGTCTTCACTGGTGATGGTGGATGGTCGAACCTTCCCCCTTTGAATGTCATTTACTTGAGGACCAGTACCCTGTCTACTCTTCTGTCTGTATCATTAAAAAAAAAAAAGACAAAACCTAGTTTCAGTGGCTTCTTTCTGAGAAGTGTTTTAAAATGCAGACAGCAGGGCGCTGGGCATGGTGGTATACACCTACAATCCCAGTTCTTAGGAATGGAAGACAGGTCAGTTAAGAGTTTGAGGCCAGGGGGGCTGGAGAAATGGCTCAGTGGTTAATAGTCGCTTGCTGCTCTTGCAGAGGATCTGGTTCCATTCCTAGTATCCACATGGCGGCTCACAACAATTTGTAACTCCAATTCCAGGGGACCTGCTATCCTCTTCTGGCATCTTCAGACACTAGGCATGTATGTGGTACACACACATACGTGCAGGCAAAAAGGGTGGAGCTTGAAAATACTTACTGTAACCTTTGACTTGTTGGACATGCTACCATTTAGGATTTGTTATTACAAGAATTGGAACCTGACTCTGGTGAATTGAGTGAATATTGGAAAGATGGATGGTGTCACTGGCCTGCAGAGTCTTAGTAACCAGGGTAGTGCCAGCGAGCCTGGAGCAAGCCTTGAGACCACTGGAACTACTCCAGACTAGTCTTCCATCTTTGGCTCAACTATCCCACTCTTAGGAATTTATCCTAAGAAATCACATGTAAAGAAATTAAAGAGATGTTCATTGCAGTATTATCTGTAACACAGTCAAGAAAAATCATAAATAACTCATGTCTAACAGTGGGGAAGCAATTAAATCAGAGAGCATCCATTTAATTTATCAAAACTGTAACAGAAGAAACAGCAAATGACTGGTAAACATATCAATATAGTTACAGTACATTAAGTGAAGACATGGATCACAGAGTAATATGAAATACACATCATTTTTGCGAAACAAATTCCTACAGGTAGAAAAAGGAATAAAGAGAATATAAGAAAATGTTAATAGTAGCAATTATTTCATTATTTCTGGGTAGTTGGGTTATGGAGTTGTTACTGGGTTTTGTTTTTCTCACTTTACTTTCTTCATTTACTATTTTCCTAAATTTTCCACAAATTACATTGGTAGATTTTAAGTTACTGTGTTTACTTGTGTGTGTGTGTGTGTGTATGTGTGTACACGTCAAGAGTTTGCAGGCGCCCACAGAGGCCAGAAGAGGATGTTGGATCCCCTGGAGGTGAGATTACCAGCTGTCGTGAGCCACCTGACATTGGTGCTGGGGACCAAACCCAAGTCCTCTGGAAGAGCTGCAAGCGTTCTTAACTGCTGAGTCATCTCTCCAGTCCCTAGAACGAGTTATTTGTAATTATCCTATAGGTACAGGAATGTGGTTAAAAGCTCTGGCTTAAAAGTACTGAATATATTTCCTACAGATATTTCTTGCTATTTAGGTCTAAGCAACTCCAAAACACTCATTTTTCTTCTAAGTTTACTTCTTACAGTGAGTACTTAGCTGAATTGCACTCTGATTTTTTTTCTTCCTCCAGCTTACTTCCACTGAGCTTAGAAATGTAACAGGTAGACTCAATAGCAAATACAACCACCTCTGAGCCATGGTCAACAATCCCCCTGGAGCAGTTAATTCTCTCTAGAATGGTAATGCACTTTAAAAAAATTCCTATCCTACTGAAATCTACACTGGAAATTACAATCAGGTCCCTCCAACACTGGCTTGTTAGAAGCACCCAAAGCTAATATATGCAGCCAAAGTGCTTGGTCCATTATAGAGAGCTGCAGTGACCAGGCAGCCTAGTCCACAGAGGGCAGTCCAGGGGCCTGCTTCCCAGGGAGACTATTAGCAGGGCCCCCCGTCCCTCTTAAGTGTGCCAGAGTGGGTGATAAATTACAGGGAATTTGAGACACATTAAGTGAAAATAAGCTAATTGTGTTTTGTGAGAAAAGGTTTTTGTCAAAACAATGCAAACCCATGTGTCATCATTACACATGACTTGAACTTCACTTGTAAGATTTTTAAAGAACTTATAAACACCAACAGGCTGTGATTAGCTCACCTTATTTAGACACATTCTAATTTGAAAGCATATTTCCTAGAAACTGAAAAAAAAAGTAAGCTTATCTTTTTAGTCTTTAAATACTGAGGCAAATTTAGAGACTAATTAGTCATCTATTTCACCTGAGGAGGTCAAAAGAGGGCACCAGATCCCCTGGAGCTGGAGTTTCAGGTGGTTGTGAGCTATATGACATGGCTTTGGGAACTGAACTGAACCAGTCATCTCTCCATTCCCAAACTTCATGGTTGGTTTATTTGTTTGTGAGACAAGGGCTCACTATGTAGCCCTAGCTGGTCTGGAACTCAGAGCTCTACCTGCCTCTGTCTCCCGAGTATTAGGACTAAAGGGTGTATCCCCACACCTGATTAAATTATAATTATATCTTCATGTGTGTGGTACCTGTATATGCGGGCAGGTATGAGCCACAGCACACATGTGGATGTCAGAGGACAACCTTGAGTGTTATCTTCCATCTTGTTTGTTGTTCAGTCCTGCTTATACCAGGCTTAGCTGGTCCATGAACTTCTGGGAATTCTCCTGCCTCTGCCTCCCATCTTGCTGTAGGAATGCTGGATTATAGACATGTACTACTGTGTCTGGCTTGTATGTGGGTTCTGAGGACCCACACTCAGGTCCTTACATTTGCACAGGCATCTCCCCAGTCTCCATAGATTATCATTACCATTTAAATGCAGTTTTAGTGATGGCCATGATACTCAACAGAAAAGAGGGCAAACACACTCCTAAAATATCCAGGAATCCTTGAGTTGTTGATGGGTCCTACCAAAGGAGAATCACATAGTCTTGAAAGGAAAACCATTTTGCTTTCTGATATGGATACAAATCTTGAGCAATAAATTAATTGGAAAAAAAACTTAGTGTGGTTTATTCACCATCTTAGAGCCTGGCCTCCCAGGAGCAAAACTGAAAAGCAGAAGTATCTGGAAGGCTGCAGTATATGACCATCTCTGTTGACTTAAGTATGTCTCCAGAGCTAACCGGAGCACACAGCTCTTCCTAAAGTTGAAGGTGCTGATGCCCTAGATGAAAGTGGATTCTCCTTGGGCAAGAGATGTGCATATGTATACAAAACAAAAACAGTCAGCAAGTCCTGGCAGCAAAAAGCAAAGCCAGAGTCATCAGGGGAAAGGTGACTTCTGTCAATCAAAAGAGTGGAATGGTTCAAGGAAATTCCAAACCAGTCTTCCTACTAAGGCCACTGGACACAATCTTTCTGATGGTGTGCCCTCAAGAATTTAACCTAATGGAAAGCAGATTAAGGTGGATTTGTGTTCTTTTTAAAAATGTGTGTGTGTGTGTTCCAAGGCTACTGAGATGGCTCAGTGGGTAAAAGCACATGCTATACAACCCTACTGACCTGAGTTGATCTTCATATCCAATAATGGGAGAGAACCAACTCCCAAAAGTTGTCTTCTGACCTCCACATGTGCACGTTGGGATGTGTGTGCCTATACACACACACACACACACACACACACAAACTGAACTGACTTAATAAATATCCCTAAATTGAACATCACAAAAATGCTTGAAATTTTATCGCAAAAACACTTGATAATTGCAATTGGCTATATAATCAATCAACTAATTTCAACACTATGTGGCCTGAGGACATCAATTACAAGAAGGATTTTTTTTTTTCATTCATTCAACAAACACTGAGCACCTTCAAGTGCCAGGCATTGCAGATGCAGGACAAATAAGGCCTTTGCTCTGGTGGAGTTTAGGTTGTTGGAAATGAGTAAAATTAAAGACTGTTTATGACAAAATGACAAATTGTGGAAAAAGAAGCAAACTATACTTTATAAGAGCATTCAGTGGGAAGCCAGTACAACCTAAGGAAGTCGCAGAGACATTCCTAAGGAAGTGGTGTTTGACTCTGAGAATCAAGAGCTTATGGTAAGTGTTGAAGAAGAGAGCGAGGAGACCAATTCAGAGGGAGCCTTGTAGACCAGAGAGTAGCAAGGACTGGGTAGGTTCAAAGAACTGGAAGTCTGCAATGGGTGGAGCCATCCTCTCCAGAAAAGAGCTAGAAAGATGAGGTTGAAAGTGAAGAAAGGATCCTGGTAAGCACCAAGGATCTTGAGAAGGGAGCACCATGGCCATATGGGTGTGTCAGGCTGGCCATTCTAACCCCAGAGTGGATAGTCTGGACTAGGGAAGATGTAGTAGGCCACGTCCAAGGCCTGTGCTGGTGAAAGACAGAAAGAAGTGAGAGATTCAAGAGGACATCAAGTAGGCAAAAATCCCAGGACTGGATGACAGAGTATGAGGCTCCTCCAAGATACCCAGTGGACCTCTTGGATGTCCAGTTCTGGGGAGAAGTAGGTTAAAAACTGTAGGTGATTCCTAGAGAGTGACTGAAGCCATGAGAGGGACAGGAGGGGCCCAGTAAGAATCATGAGAAAAACAACTATTTCAAAAACAGATGTCTCGGGAGAGAGAGGCAGGCAGATCTCTGTGAGATCAAGGCCAGCCTCGTCTACATTGAGACTTCCAGGCCATCTGGGGCTACAGGGAGACCCTGTCTCAAAAAGACCAAAAACCAACCAAACAAACAAATATAAAACTAAGATGTGCTAGGGGCTGATGGGGATAGGGAAATGGAGAGCTATTGTTTAATCAGCATAGACTATCAGCTGGAGATAATAAACAAGTTCTAGAGATTGATGGAGTGATGGATACACAGTGATGTGAATTAATACCATTAAACTCTTTACCTAAAAATGGTTCAAGTGATAAATTTTGTTACATATATCCTACCATAATAAAAAATAAAGAATACTTGTATATTTGTATGTTTTAGCATAAGTATTATGTTATTAATGAACATCAAGACAAAAATATAAGTGAGAGAAATGGATGTCAAGAAAAAACACCTACAAAGGGAACTAAAATGATGGCCAGCAAGGTTGGTAGAAAACCCAGTCTTAAAGCCATAAGAGCTAAGACAGCATTTCCATGGGCAGTGTTTCAACCAACGAGAATGCCACAGAATTACATCTGATGAGGTCAGAAAAAAGAACCCGCTGGTTTAGGAACATGGGCATCAGTGGAGATCTTGGGGAAGGCTGTTGGCAGTGAAGACTGACAGCGAAAGGAGGAAAACGAGTTGGAAAAGAGAGCCTAGAATGCAGACCAGTTGTAAGTAGTCTGGCTACTATGGAAAGGAGAGAGGATCGTGGCTAGAAAAGTAACAGATGCCTCTTAAAAATAAGTGTGTGGAAGTCTGGGAGGATGGCTCAGTCAGTAAAGTACTTGCCACACAAGTGTGAGGACCTGAATTTGATCTCCAGACCCCAAATAAAGACCCAGGGTGTGATGGTGCATGTTTGTAATCCCAGAACTGGGGAGGCAGACATGTGGATTCCATGGGCTCTGTAGCCAGCCAGCCTAGTAGAATCACTGAGTCCCAGGTTCAATGGGAGACCCCCATCTCAAAAAGACTGAGTGGACGGCTCCTGAGGAATACCCGCTGAAGTTGGTCTTTGGTTTACACACACATACACACACACACACACACACACACAAAATTAATTGTGCTGAAATATAAAGCATAATCAGAAAATAATCATTTTAAGGAAAATATGACTTTATATTAATCATCTCAACAATCCCAGAATTTCAGATTAAAAGGGATGTTTTTCATACTGTTTGTGGTACACAAAGAAGATAACTGTAAATTATTCTCTTCATTTCATGGGTTGTACAACTTAGCCATAGAAAAAATGTCTCCAAGAAAATTTAAAAGGAATCAAAGCTCATCCGAGTAAATGTTCTCATTGAATTTTACAGTAAAAACGTACAATGTAATGTTTAAAAAAAAAAAAAAAAAGAAATTTTTGTAAATTGTTAATTAAGTGTATGTGGCTGTGTGGGGGTATGTGCACACAAGTAGAGGTACCCTTGGAG
>NW_008342399.1:3140197-3154082 GCF_000622305.1 Nannospalax galili
ATTGACTTTCTGCTAAACCAGTCTGGTGCAAGGCCAGTACAGACAATCACAACTACTATAAGTTTATGCTTTAGACCATTCAGTGTGAAGAAAAGCTTCCAGATTTAGCATGAAAACAACATTTGTTATGGGTAGAAGCATAAATAGTTACTTTTCAGTTAGGTATCCTTTTTTTATTTTTATTTTTTTTCTCTTTTTGAGACAGGGTCTCCCTGTAGTCCCAGCTGTCTTGGAACTCACTATGTAGACCAGGCTGGCCTTAAACTCACAGAGATCCACCTGCCTCTGCCTCCCGAGTGCTGGGATTAAAGGCATGCACCACCATGCCTGGCAACAGTCTAAAGTTTTAAGGCTGGTACTACACGTTAATTTTTGGTATATGCGTAATATGTTTTATATCCAGTTACATCCTCAAGATGCCAAAGTCAGTCTTCTGGATGGGTGCGTTGAGGGCTGCACTGATGCTGAGACCCAGGACCAGTCTGGTGTCTACGGGATCAATAATCCCATCATCCCACAGCCTGTGAAAAGAATGAAAAGTGGTTACTCTGAATTTACCATCAAGTCACCATCTATCCACACCACGCTTGGAAGTGCTACGAGGATTTCCTCACACAGTACAGAGAGCTACTACTAGTACCTGTGTCCTGGAGTCTCCCACAAGAAGCCATGTTCAAGAGTGTTTAAAAAAAAAGATAAAAGAACATCACGGTTCTCAACCCTAGCCCACCAGACCCCTCACACAGAGCTTCAGGCTTTAGGAACTACTTACATGAATCCTCAAAGTGATCCTGCTTTACTTATTTCAGAAAAACCTTGACAGTTCCATTTTTACTCACAAAAATGTACTGGTCAAATTAATATGCTTCTATTTTTAACACAGAGTGTCCCATATAATCTCAACCCAGTGACTTTACTGAAAAAGGTATATTATTCAAAATGAATAAGCAATATCACTTTCTTGTTTTTCTCGTTTGCTTGCTTACTTTTGATTTTATGAGACAGGTCTTATTCTGTGGCCCAAGCTAACCCCAAACTTATGGGGATCCTCTTGCTTCAGCCTCCCAAGTGCTGGGATTATAGGCATGAACCACTTTACCCAAATGAGAAATTCCACTTTTTAAGAGCTATTAGTGAGTGATGGTTTTACCTTTTTTACACAAACTGACTCTAGCACTTACACGCCCCATCAATTTTTAAACCATTTTCACATCAGCAGACAGGAATCAAATCTTTGCTCATAAAACATTCATCATAGGGACTCAAGTTATCAATGGTCAATAAACAGAAGGCTATGCTTGGAATCTGTGAAGAGGTGGATTGATTATCCCTCTTGAGGCTCTGGTTGTAGAATCTCTGTGCGCCTTGAGGGAGGAGCTGATTAATGACCGCCATTAAAGACTGTCCAGGGAAAAGGGTCAATCAATGCCTGGGAAAGTTTGATTGAAACACTTGAGCATATGCACATTATGTAACATAAAGGAGTAAGGAAACACTGGGAGGGCCAGGGCTGGGACTCAGCAGTAAAGCACTTGCCTTACATGTGTGGTCTTGGGTTTGATTCTCAGTACTGCAAAAGGAAAAGCAACACAGGAAACAAAACAGAGGTTCCAGTAACAGAAGACTCGCCCAAAACTATCTGCTGCCACGTTCACGCCTAAGCAAGCCAGGGAATTACTGTAAAGATAGGATTTGCCAAACCCAAGAACAGCACCCTAAACCAGCTTGAAAAGCTTTTCATCTTCAAGAGAAGATTGTTATCTCCAGGTCAACAACTGTTTCAACAGTAGGGTTAAACACCTACACGTTAATAGAGAAACGTCCTTGTCTTTCAACATTTGTTTCCAAAGATATTTCTGGCCATGTGCACTAATGCAGAATATAATCCATGAATGAATATTAATGTTACTATGAAAATAATGAAGGATGCAATCTTTCCCAAGATGATTCGTCTTAGCCAGACATGAAAAACAAGTTCATGGGTGCTGGAGACCTGGCTCAGCAGTTGAGAGCACTGACTGCTCTTGCGGAGACCCAGGTTTGATTCCTAGCACCCACATAGTGCCTAACAACCATCCATAACTCCAGTTCCAGGGCATCTGATGCCTTCTTCTGACCTCTGTGGGCACTGTATGGCATGGGTGCACTTACACACATGCAGGCAATATACTCATATACATAAAATAAAAATAATAAAATTTTTAAAAAGAGAAAAATAAGTTCATGGCTCACATAAGAATCCCTATTTTCTAAAGTTGAAATATTTGAACTGTTCTTGAGCATTTCAGTCAAAATCCCCAGTGAAAACCTGTCAATTCAGTGGGCTTATAATAAACACTTCTGGATTTTCTACTGCTTCTCTGCCTCTACTAGCTATTATTACTATATAAGTCTTTTTGTATAATGGCAAAATGAAGTACATCTTTGTTGCTCAAATAAAAGATTATCAAGTATTTTGTTGTTAAGTAAATGAACCAACCTACCACAATATAATATACCTTAGAAACATAATTGATGTGGAAACAAACAGGCTTTTAAAAAAATCTCAAATGTGAGGCTGGAGAGGCAGCTCAGTGGTTAAGAGCACTGGCTGCTCTTACAGAGGACTCAGATTTGGTTCCCAGCACTGACATGTTGGCTAACAACTACCTGTCACTCTAGTTCCACAGGATCAGATACCCATTTCTGACCTCCGCAGGCACTTACAAACATGCAGGCAAAACACAAGCGCACTTACAAACATGTAGGCAATACACTCATACACATAAAATAAAAAGTAATAATAAAGTAGTTTTTTAAATCTCAAATGTACTTGGTATGTAGTTCAGTTGGTAGCAAGCTAGAGATCCAGGGTTAGATCCCTAACACTGCATAAAACTGGCGTGGTGGCAAATGGGCCTATAATCCCAGTATTCCAGAGATGGAAACAGGGAGATGAGAAGTTCAAGGTCATTCTTAGACTCGGACAGTTTTTGGCAACTTGGGCTACAATGAGACCCTGTTGCCAAACAACAAATATCTCAAATGCTATTATTTGAACTCAAACTAATGGTGCTGAGTATCAGTAGGCATGCATCTGCACCCTACTGCTAAGACCAGTGCTAGCCACAGAGGGTGTATTCCAATGACTGACATAGATTCTATCTTTTTTTTGTCTTTTTGAGACAGGGTCTTCTTGTAGCCCCAGCTGTCCTGGAACTCACTATGTAGACCAGGCTGGCCTCTAACTCACAAAGATCAGCCTGCCTCTGCCTCCCAAGTGCTGGGATTAAAGGCGTGAGCCACCACACCCAGCATGGATTCTAACTTTTTAATTTCTCCCTCCAGTTTGCCTTCACCAGTAAAGGACATAATTCAAAGCATAACCTAATTTTAGAAGACACAAGTGTAATTTTTTTGGTCTACCTGCCCAAGGAATGAAAGAAAGACATGAGATTTACATTTGTCCTCAAGATGTAGAACATTACAGTTGTTGGAGAGAATGATCTGAAAGCGCACCAGCAGGTCTCCAGCTGGGACAGGCAAGGGGAATTTATTACCTCATTAAGTGGCACAGAAAACAAACAACCAACAGCTGCAGTGGTGTGGGAGGTAATTACTTAGCTCTGACACATGGACCCTGCTGGGACTAATCACCTTCCCCACACTTGTGAACAAGTGCCAGTATGTTCTCCACCAATCTCCTGCCTAAAAATGGTAAGCAACCAAACAACCAGAAGGGTATGACAGGACTCTGTGTGTTTAAGCAAAAAATTTAAGCAGTTCCTGAAAATGAAACACCCAAGATCAGAATTCTTATTCTTAACTCCTGGCATGGTCCACCACTGGCTACAGGGCCCCACCAGTTTCTGGATGCCCCAACTAGGGGAAGGATGATGGGGCAAAAGTGATGGAACTACAGTGCAGGGAAGCCTAGGAGGACAGTGACAGTTTAGCATAACATAAACAAAACATAGTACAAAATTGTTTGTTCAGCAGATATGTATATGTGTACACACACACACACATACACACACACGGTCTTGCTGTGTAGACTAGACTGGTCTCAGACCTTGATCCTCCTGCCCCAGTCTTCCAAATGAACTCTTGCTATGTAGACTAGACTAGTCTCAAACCTTGATCCTCCTGCCTCAGTCTTCCAAATAGTGCATCATCATGCCCTGCCAGACATTATTTCTTGATTCCTATGAATGAAAGTCAACCATACCAAGTGCACAGGTTTCTGTGAAGCCGCTGCCCTAGGTACCAAGAGCCCCCTCGGTGTGTGAGAGAAGAGCTCTGTTCTCACCTAGCACTGGAGTAGTAAGGGTTTCCTTCCTCTTCGAACCTCTTAATGATGGGCTCTTTCAAAGCTGCCTCTTCAGCACTGGAGAACTGAAAGAAACAAGACAGCAAGCCAGCTTAACTGGAACAACTGACTCCATCTTGGTGACCTCATAAGACATGCTCGATGAACAACTATGGTACAACTAACATGTGCACCGTTATATATGGATTGCAAGTAATGCTTTAAGACACATGCCCTTGTCTAGAACACAGGTGAAGTGTCATCAGAAGTAACAGCCTAAGACCTTAAAATGCAAGGCCAAAACTAGCTGTATCACACAACACTGTTATTCTAGCAGGGAACAATAACGCACATGAGTCATAGCACATAACAAAAAAGCTACATTATATTTAGCACTCTCTGGTTAAAAAGTGTGATCTTTTTATTCCAAATAACCAAAAATTTAAAAACATAAACTGGTAAAATGTCAACCACACCTTGAATAACATCTTCAGTCAATTTCCCACATAACTGAGAGATATTTTACTCTCATTAGAAATTTAATGACGTTCTTATCTGTTCTATAAAGACCAAGTTATAATTCAGATGTAAAAATTTATGGAACTTGTTTTTCAACTTAAAAACATTCTAGAGCTGGGGATGTAGCTCAGTGGTAGAGTACTTTCCCAGCATTTGGGAGGTCCTGGATTCAATTTCTAGTACCAAAATAAATAAATAATATATAACTCTACAAACAAATGACTCATTCCAGGTAAATCTTACCTTCTCTTACATACACACTTTAGTGTTTAGGTCAAGACTCGGGAGGGAGAACTACTGACACACTACACTTTAATACATAAAAGGGGATGATTCAAATATCTACATTATATCAAATTAATTGAAAAACTATTATTTAACAAGGGATTACTTGTGCTTCAAAGAGTTCAAATGCGTCTTCAAAATATCAGGTAGACTTCCATATCCCACCCCACCAACTACACTACCAACCTGCCCTTGGCCCTCTTCCACCTAGACTCGCACAAAGCAAAGCTACCATTTTGCTTTGATATTAGTTGATACTAAAGCAAATCTAAAAAGCTCAGTGTAAGTCTGCAGAGTGTTTGCTTCCTGGTAAAGCAATGAGATGGACTAGGGAGATGGCTCAGTGGGTAAAAGTGCTTGCTGTGCAATTGTGAAGACTTGAGGTCAAATCCCCAGGACCCACGTAAAAGTTGGATGTAGCAGCAGTGTCTATAATCCAAACACCTCCATGGGGAGATGGGAAGTGGAGACAAGGCTCCCTGGAAGCCCACAGACCAGCTAGCCTAATGAAAACAACAGAGCATACACAGACCCTGTCTCAAACAATGTGAAAGGTGAGGACCAACACCAGAAGGTGTCCTCTGACCTCCACATTACACCCACGTTCACACACAATGTGTGCATGCACACACAGAGACATGAAGACAATGACAGATAAGAGGCATGAGTGGCTGCATCCAGGGGGACAGAAGGCACCTCTCTGGCTTTGTACCATCCCAGAGACTCAGCCCCCACAGTAGACCAGACAATCCCTGCTGGCAAAGCAAAGCCCATGTCACCCAGGCCACCTCCACTTATCTCTCCTCCGATGAGACAATGGTGCACCTAGCTAATTCAGGAACACGCAGCCAACGTTTTAGGAAATGTGCTTACATGATGCTGTTAAGAGATATATCTAATAAAAATTCATACCAAGTTTCTGAAGAATCTTTAACAGAGACACAAACAGCCCATTTAAGAGCAGCCACTTGCTAATTTGCCTTTCAAGTTTCCACTGTCCTTTCTTTCCATTTTCCTTATTTTATTTTCACAGAATACTAATGCTTTTCAATTCTCAGTAGGTGACAATCCTCCCACTCAAAGGACACTTAACAACAATTTAAAAGTAAAATGAAGAAAACAAAATTTTTCTGCTTTTGGTCAAAGAAATAAATCAGATTTCCTTAAATCCCACTAACTGAAAATGAGTGTCAGCACACACAGGGATATCTGGGGCTGCAGGTATAACTCAGTGGTAGAGAGCTTGACTAGCATGGGGAGGAAGGCAGGGGATAAAAGAGGAGTGGAAGGGAGGGGAGTGGAGGAGAGGGAGAAGAGGTTTTGAAAATATGTAAATAACCACAAGGCATCTCAACTGAAATGGCTTTAAGAAAGACAGATTTTTAAATGTGTGCATAAGCCCCGACTGTTGAACTAGCTTTCGTCAGCACCCCTGACAGCTTCCTGGTGCACACAGAGGGAGCCTGGCACTCTGCTGCTGGGCTCCAGGGCTTTGCTGGTGATGGTCAAACCCAGATGGAAAAAAAAGTCACTTACCTGTTTCCCCTCCCGTGCTTTTTGATCCCTTGTTACTGTGGCTAACACAGTAGCTGCCTGCTCTCCTCCCATCACTGAGATACGAGCATTTGGCCACATGTAGAGAAATCTCGGGCTGAGAGACAAGAACAGAATGGTCAAGTTAATTAACACAACCGGGCATGATGGGAAAGGCCTACCACCACTTCAGACTAGGATATAAATGTTCAACTATGGTGAATGCCATTTTATATCCCAAACCAGAAATGAATGGGTAATTTACTTCCATTTTGCTTTGCTTTTTTTGTTTTTGAAACAGGGTTTCATGTAGCCCAAACTGGCCTTGAACTTCTGATTCTCCTGCCTCCACCTGTTGAGTGCCAGGATTGCAGGCATGTGCCACTGGCTTTACACTGACCATTTGTAATTATAACTGAAACACATTTCTTTCTTCCAGAGAAAATTGTGACAATCACCCACCTATACGCTCTGCCACACATCCCGTAGTTTCCAGCCCCGTATGATCCCCCAATGATGACAGTTATCTTGGGCACTTTGGCACAGGCTACAGTGGCCACCATCTTGGCACCATCCTTGGCAATCCCTTCAGCTTCATAGTCTCTACCAACCATAAATCCTAGGGGAGAAAACAGAAACACAGCCATGGGTGATGGGATTAACAGAAGTCAATTCTACTAAGATCCTGTCAAGTCCTTTCAGGTCCTGGCTTGAACTAACTTTACTACAAAGCCTCTTACTCAAACAAAATATTCACATAGTAAATATATACCCAAAAGTGTGCTTTAAAAGGTAACATAAGGGGTGGAGATGACTTGGTGGTTAAGAGCACTGGCTACTCTTATAGAGGACCTGGTTTGGTTCCTAGCACCCACATGGCAGTTAACAGAGGTCTGTAACTCCATTTCAAAGGAATTGGACACCATCTTCTAATCTCCATGAGCACTGTGTGACACGGGTGCACTTACGCGCATGCACTTACACACATTCAGGCAATACATTCATACATATAAAATTTAAAAAATAAAATATTTAAAAGGTGAAATAAGGAGCTGGAGAGATGGCTTAGTGGTTAAGAGCACTGACTACTCTTACAAAGGATCCGGGTTCAGTTCCCAGTACCCACATGGTAGCTAACAACCACCCATAACTCCAATTCCAGGGATCTGATGCCCACTTCTGCCTCTGCAGGCATTGCACGCATGTGGTACATTTACATACATGCAGGCAAACCACTCATACACATAAAAGATAAAATTTTTTAAAGGTAAAAACAAGTTTTTCTCCCTTCAGTTTTCAAATGTCCTTAATATTGTTCATTTCTATGCACACAGATTTTTAAGGAAATATTTGTCTCCAGAAAGCATCTCAAAGCAGAGGCTTGACAACAAAAGTTTGTGACATAGCCAGCTTAGGGAAAGGTACTGTGGTAGGCCAGACAGGGGCTTCTGTATCCACTGACCTGGTTTAAAGTAGCGATTGTTCTTCCTGTAGCACTGTTTAAAACATTGATGAAATTTAGATGAATGTTTCATGGGGATGCTGATTCCCTGCCAGGGACTCAATAGCAAGGTTTAAAAAAAAATGTTTTAAACTGGTTCCATGTAAACTCAAGTCAGGCAAAATTCCAGCATAGACATGGAGAAGTGGGTAAGAAACCCCAACCCCAATTAAACTATTGGCAATTGATGGCTGCTGGGAAGTGGAGATTCAGTCTTGTTTAAGGGTGAGACTCTTAATAGATTGACCAGGCTCCAGTGGACGAACCCACACCAAAGGGAATTTGGGCACACAACCCTGATTTTATATATTTATATATATATATATTAGAGTACAGGAAATTTGGTGGGGTGTTAGTAAGGCGGGGGGTGGGTGTAGATACAGGAGGGGACCTAAATATATTGTACAAAATTCACTAAATTTTTTTTTTAAAAGAGTGATTATAGAAAAAAATATGTATATGTGTGTGTATCTGTGTGTGGGTATGTGCAGGTGCCCACAGACAGAGATGTCAGATTCCCCCTCAAGCTGGAGTTACAGGCAGTTGTAGGCCACCTGATGTGGGTGCTAGGAATTGAATTGGGTCCTCTGCAAGAGTAGTATGCACTATTAATTGCTGAGCCATCTCTTTAGCCCACAGTGGTAATATTTTTAGTTTAAAAGATGATTATATTAGGCCGGGCGTGGTGGTGCACACCTTTAATCCCAGCAACTTGGGAGGCAGAGGCAGGCAGATCTTTGTGAGTTCGAGGCCAGCCTGGTCTACATAGTGAGTTCCAGGACAGCTGGGGCTACAAGGAGACCCTGTCTCAAAAAAGACAAAAAAAAAAAAAATGATTATATTTTCATCAAGCATGAAAATGTTTATAAAATATCTACATTCTCAACAAATTTGAGTTGTTTCCATTTTTTAAAAGGTGCCTTAAAAAGAGAGGTATTTTTTTTATAATTATAGCACCCTTCCACTTTGAGCTCCAGCTCTGTGGAAAGTGCTCTATAGCTCTGCAGCTGAACAGGGGATTCTCTTCATTTGAGAAAGATCAAGTCACGCTTCAGCATGTCTTCCACCTGAGGCCCCAGGGAAGACAATTCTTTCGAGCCATGTGTGTAGACTTGCTTGCCTGACTGACTCTATTCCTAGATGGCAAATCTCCAACACGCAACATCCCATTCAGGCCAATAACCCTGAGGGAGGATCTGACCTTGCTAGGATCACCACAGGAACCATAGCAGGGCTCCTCATCTTTGCTGGGCAGTCTGCTACTCCAGCCACCCTTCTCAGCCAGGCCTCAGATCAACTCAGTTCTGTTTTGACCAGTGCATCCTGACTCCCCAGAACATTCTATCATAGATACCATAAGTATCAGTTCTCTTCAAGCTCTTACCCTACCACCTTTGCTCCATCTCTGCAGATGATCTGCCTTCAAAGTAATGATAGCTCACTCTGCTCATAGGTAATACCATCTTTTGGGATCAAAACGCAAAGCCCCAGACTTCAGTTCAGGCTGTGCAAAAGCACATTTCAAAAGATATTACTGGGGAGATGGCTCATTCAGTAAATCCTTACTGCACAAGCATGGGGGCCTGAGTTCAATCCCCGGCACCCACACAAAAAGCCAGGTGTTATGGTCTGCACTTGTACTCCCAGCACTGGGGAGGCAGAGGCAGGAGGGTCTTTGGGGTTCTCTAGTCAGCTAGTTTGGCCTGATAAGCTCCAGATGCCAGGGAAACTGTGTCTCAAAAACTAAGGTGGGCCAGGTGTGGTGGGGCACACCTTTAATCCCAGCACTCAGTAGGCAGAGGCAGGCAGATCTCTGGGAGTTAAAGGCCAGCCTGGTCTACATAGGGGGTTCCTGGCCAGCCAGGGCTACAAGGAGACCCTGTTTCAAAAAGACAAAACAAAAACAAAACAAGGTGACAATTTCTGAGGAGTGATACCCAAAGTCAACCAACATGTACCCACACACATGCAAACACATATACACACCAAAAATAAACAGATGATTGATAGATATTACTTCATATACAATTAGTTGTACACTGAAAGGTTAGGAGATGATTACAGCATGTACTTGGAATCCTATGGGAACAAGGAAACTGGTTAAAAAACCTTTTCTGGCAGTGATGAGACTGTAAGCAGCCTGCTGCTCCCTGGGAATGGTAAGAGTCAAGAGAAGTCATTTGAAAGTCTGTAATATACAAAATTCACAAACTGCTTTCCTTAGAACATACATATAATCTCCAAACATCCAACATTCATAAAGTAAACTTTCTGCATTAACACATGTGCCACAAGAGGCAGCACGCAGTTCTGAAATAAATGTACACAAGCAAATTAAGCTATTTTCTCACCAGTAATGTTCTGAAGGAACAGCAGGGGAATATTTCTTTGGCAGCATAACTGGACAAAGTGAGCACCCTGTGAACACAACATTTCAGAAAATCTGTTTTTTAAAGAAATGAATGAACTCCATGATCATCAAACATTCTACCAAAACTGTAAGAGTCAAAGATAAGAAAGAACATATCAGCTAGGCATGGTGACGCACACCTTTAATCCCAACACTCGGGAGGCAGAG
This sequence comes from Nannospalax galili, assembly GCF_000622305.1. Taxonomy (NCBI): domain Eukaryota; kingdom Metazoa; phylum Chordata; class Mammalia; order Rodentia; family Spalacidae; genus Nannospalax; species Nannospalax galili. Next base: position 3,150,902 of record NW_008342399.1, read on the forward strand.
GCAGACAGATTGCTGTGAGATCAAAGCAAAAACACCCTTGCCTGGCTAATCTGACCTTCCATTCACAGTAACATCTCCATGCAGCCCATCACCAACAGGACACACGTGACTGTAGGTCTGCACTTTACTTTCTTTGCATAGCTACCTGTGGCTGTAAGCCAACTGCTGTGTCAGGGATGAAGTTGTAATTCCTGCATTCCCAACAGCAAGTGAATTCAAGTAACAGAAAAGAAAGAACTGTATCAACAAGAGTTGGAGAAATCTGCTCTCATTTTCTAGTTCTCCACTTTAGAAAAGGTAGACTATAAACCCTCTAGGGTATTAAAGAAGATGCTTACATTTCAGTGACCATTTGAAATTCCTTCATACCTCAAGACTATGCTAAAATATACAGCTTTCTTACCAACACAACCCAAATAAATGGAATTTTTAGATTAAGTGAATGTTAGAGACTTCTAGCCTTGAGGTTAGGAAACTGTAACCCAAAAATGTAACTATTCTCTCCCTATCTCTTAAAGATTATGTGCACAATGAACTTTTATTAACCATCTCCTTATGTTTTATTGCTTTTGTAATTCCTTTACCTGTGCTAGGAAGGCCCTGGCAAGCACAAAATTGCAAAGTAACTGCTCAGCTTCAGAATGACTATGTTTACAGGAATGAGGAAATCACATAGACCTTTGGGGCTTATTGCAATAAATGAAATGTCAGACTGGGGCCAAAGATAACTCCTCCTGGATTTACTTGTGCCAAGCTGACAGACAAATCAGGTGTTTTGTCTGGCTCCAGTCTGACATTTCCTCTAGTGAGATATACTACACACACACACACACACACACACACACACACACACACACACACACACACTCTTTAAGCTGCTGTCTCAGGAATATCCAATACTTTGGGAAATACTATTAAATGAAAATGACAAAACCTCTGCATAGAGCAAAGTAATTTTTATGTGTAAGTGTGTGCATGTGTGTGCAGAAGGGATTGTCAAAGACTTTGGAACTGGAGTTACAGATGGTTGTGAGCCACCATTTGGGTGCTGGGAACTGAACCCAAGTCCTCTGCAAGAGCAGTATACTCTCTTAACCACCATCTCAAAGCCCAATTTTGGTATTAAGAAAAAAGCTAGAGAAACAAATTGCTTAAAAAGTATTAAATATGATTATGGGTAATTTATTGGTGGGGGAGCACAATCTCTCCACACAGCTCAGGCTGGTCTTGAACTCACTGTCTTGCTAACTCAGTCTCCCAAGTGCTAGATGTAAACTACATACTCAGCTGATTTTCATTCTCTATATTTTGACTTTCTTAATTTCATTCTATAACTGAGTTGAGGGACTGGATAATAGAATACAGAAATCTGTTTTATTGATAAAACATTTCTTTGAAGACAAATTTGTTCTCAATTAGTATAAGAAAGAGTTAATTGGCTGGCGTGGTGGCGCACACCTTTAGTCCCAGTGCTCGGAGGCATAGGCAGGTAGATCTCTCTGAGTTCAAGGCCAGCCTAGACTACATAGTGAGTTGCAGGCCAGCTGGGGCTACAGGAAGACCTTATCTCAAAAAGCCCCCCAAGCCCCCTCCCCCAAAAAAACAAAAAGAAAGAGCTAATTGTCTTGGCTTGTTACCTCTATCAGCAAGGGGCATTGCTTTGCTTATTAAAAAGGAAAAACCATTTTGTCCTTAAAATAATATTTAACCAAATGCATGAGTTACATTTATATAACTTTAGATGAATCTGAGAAGATTCATGTGAAATCCATACTAAGCTCAAAGGGACTAGAGAATTCCTCTTTTGAAGTTAGAACTCCACTAACAAAGACCTACTACCTTCCCATTCCCAAAAAGTAAAAATAAACAATGAAAGGATGGAAGAGAATTAGGAGATCACATCTCAGAACCACCTGCACAGCACAGCTGACTCTCTCCAGCACAGAGAGCCTCAAGAACGAGACACTTACAGGACAAAAACACTCCCTACCTTCTCAGAACACTTACAAACAGCCACTGTATGTCAAGCATTCACAGGAAGCTTCCTAAAACACCTGTATTTGACTTTTTTTTTCTGTATTTGACTTTTTAATAGTGCTGCAGATCGCTCCTTATGCCATGTCGACAGAAACCATCACAGAAACCACATCTAAGACTAAGACCCATGCAGAAGCACACAGCATGCTCTGCTCGCTAAGTTACCTAGTTAAAACTCTAAGGCGTTCATGCAATAGATTGTAATTTTTTACATGTCCTTCACAATTAACTATGTGAACTTAAAACAGAAAATCTTAATGCATTTTTAATAGTACTTGCCTTTTTTGCAGATTCAGAAAACAGAACTCCATTGTTTCCAATGATGCCTACAGGGTATCCAAATATTCGAGCAAAGCCTTAAAAGAAAATTCAAAATAGATTTTGGGTTTTCAGAGGGCTTTTAGTTAATAACAGAAGCACATTTATGTATTCTTTAAGTTTATATTGAAGTTTAAAATGTAAACAGATTTTGTCTATTTTATGAGACAGCTCATGTCTCAGTTTTTTTTAATTCCTATTGTTTTGTTTACGCTTCATGAAAGGTCCATGCTCCATGTAAAGGTATCTGTGTTTGGTTTGGTTTAAATTTCTGGTTCAGAATGCTCACTTAATATATGTAAGTACCCCAAATATACCACATACTAGAGATGTTCTCAAATGTACAGACCAAAGACATATGGCTATTTAAAGGTCAACACTCAGAGCTGCTGGGCCAGCCCGACCAAAATGCCTGAGATAACACGAAAAGGATAAACTCTAGGAAATATCTTTTTTAAAGCAAGAACAGTCATGAAATCCAGGTAAGTTTGGAAGAACGAAACCCTCCTTCATTTTCTCTACAGTCATGTATTTGTCCTTCTACTTTCCCTAGTATCTCTATGGCCTCCTCTTCCATTACTACTCCAAACACCCATCGTGTAACACACACACACACACACACACACACACACACACACACACACACACAGAGAAAGGAGAGGGAAAAAGCTGTCATTTTGTGTGGCAGGAGCTTAAGGCGATTTCAGAGGAGGCTAATTATTTTGCAACCTTAGAAATTCCAGTACAATCAAGAAGAAATAAAGGAAACTGCATGTATCCCTGGCATTTGAGGATACACGTGTTACAAGTCTTTTAGCAAGTATTG
>NW_008342399.1:3155435-3170566 GCF_000622305.1 Nannospalax galili
CCACCGTGTAACACACACACACACACACACACACACACACACACACACACACACACACAGAGAAAGGAGAGGGAAAAAGCTGTCATTTTGTGAGGCAGGAGCTTAAGGCGATTTCAGAGGAGGCTAATTATTTTGCAACCTTAGAAATTCCAGTACAATCAAGAAGAAATAAAGGAAACTGCATGTATCCCTGGCATTTGAGGATACACGTGTTACAAGTCTTTTAGCAAGTATTGGGCAAATACAGAAAAGGGACAAGGGCAGCTCATCCATCTTGAGGAAGCAGAGACACTCTGGCTTGTTTTAAACTGCTATACAACAAGGGCTACATCCTGCACTGTGCTGAAAAATCCTGTCTATACATCAAATAAAAACCTCTTAATCGCTTAAACACCTAAAGAGGAAAACAAATTTCTCTCTCAGCATAAACCTTTCTCTTCCTCACAAATCAAGCTAGGAGAAAGTGCTGGGATTTAGCCTTAAGTCACGATATATAGCTGCAATTCAGGGTTTTGTAGCTTTTCTTTTCCTTGCTCTGATATGTTATCTTCAGAATTAATACTATATTTTCAAGTTTTCTACAACCTAGCAAAACTCACAAAATTTGTTTGGCCATTTGTCCATGACTACTATGAAGTCTGGCATCTGCCTGAATTATGTTTTCAAAGGCTCACAACCATACCACCTTAGACCAAAGAATGAATTTTTATAAATGTTCATCCAGGCACACTGTCCTGCATTCTCGAATTAGTATTTGAATGCATTGCTTTGGACCTACACAGAAGCGGTGGGAAGAATGAACTCACTCAACATCCTTTACAAACATCACATAAAACTTCCCAGGTGAACTGGAGCTAAAAGAGCAAGAAGATGAGCTGAAATCTTAAAAATCATTGTCACCCAGGGAACAAAAAGAAGTACAAATGCTTTCTGCTTGTGTTACTCTGAACCTTTTCATATAAGGCCACAGAGTCACAGATGAGTGCCCACACTATGGCATCTGGCCAGCATCATTTTAAATTCTTGGATCCAGGAAACCATTCAGGTACAAACCATCTCTATAAAGCAGCTCCTCTTGAAAACTGACTCACAGTTGTACTGCTCTAAATAACAAAGCTCATGCCAAGTGCATCAAAGCCTTGAAACAAGAGATGACTTATTTTCAAAGCTTCAGAAAAATGTTCATATTTTCCAATCTTGATTTTTGTACCTGTAACTAATGTGTCTCCATATAAGGCCTTGAACTCATTGAATCTGCTTCCATCCACGATTCTAGCAATGACCTAAGAAGAAAAATAAGTGTCCCTGAGAAACTGTATCACAGAAGAATTTTGCATTGAAGTCATTTATAAGGAAGACAATTCAGAGTGACATTGTTGCTTTTGCAAAATCTCATTAGAATTTTACTTGACATGCTTGCTTAGGGCCCCAAAGTCACCCGGACACTGCAGTGGAGTATAAGATCCACTATGGTGCTGCATGCAAGAGAAGCAGCACAGAAGCGGGGGCCTGGTGGCTAGGCCCAGAGCTCCTGGGGCTGTTTCAGCACCTTGGCAAGGGTTCAAAGAGTTGATTAAAACAAAACAAAACAAAACAAAACAAAACAAAACAAAACAAAAAGAACAACAGAGCATAGCTAAGGGCTTGGAATCAGGGGAGACTGGCTCCGATCAAAGTGTCCACATGTGATCTGATGTTCCGGAGTAAATCACTTATCTGAGTCTCAGTTTTCACTTCTAGAAAATAATCTCATGTACTCAGTACTGCTGAACAAATGAAGAGAGGTTCTGAAAGCTGGGTAAACAAGATGAAATAGCATTAAAGGAACCTATGGAATAATGCTGAGATAAACAGCCAGCTCTGACTTCCAGCTCTACCACAGAAAGACTAGTCATGAAATCCTTAAAGTCCTGAGACATAGCTCAGTGGTAGAGTACTTGGCTAACGTGCAAAGCCCTGGGTTCCATCCCCAGCTCTACTTCCCTCCCCTGCAAAAGTTCATAAAGTCCCCTATGCCCGTTTCTCCCTGCTGCCACCTTCCATAAAGGATAACATTTTAAAAATTCTAATCAAAGCACACTGACTATTTTCATTAAAGGTAGCCATTATCATAATTACTAAACCCGGAATAAATGTTCATTGATTCTCAATCTGAACCAGTTGAAGGAATATCTACAAACACTGTTAATCTAGAAGGAGAATTTATTCTTTGAGGCTCCATCACACAAGACTCTTTAGCAGACCAGATGCTTCGCACGCATGGAGCTCTAGCTTCAGTCCTAGTACCAAAAGAAAAGGCGCACACTGCAGATGTCTCCGGAACCTATCTGAGGTCATACGTGTTGCTTCTCTGGAGCTGACACTGCCCTTTTCTGCTTGCCACCCACCGAAAGTCTTCTTTTGTAAGATGCAAAGGCTAAAAAATGAGGGAACACACCCTAGCATCTTTCTCAGCATAAACAAAAACTTGCCTTGAATTGTGTTTTAGTCATTTTCCTAAATAAGGAGGCATAAAGATTATGTTTTAGGTGCTACAAACATCCCAGACCACATCTTTTTTTTAATTTTATTTTTTTTACTTCGTTTTTACTGAATTTTTGTGTATTTTATACATAATATCTCAAAGAATCTTAATCATCTTTATACCCCTATCCCCACTGGCAAGCTCCCACAGCCCCCCACTGGAACTCATATATTCTGTCATCCCTATTAAGGCCCAATGTGTCAAGTCAGTGTCCCTAGATGTTCCCCTGTGCAAGTCCATCCACTGAGGTCTAGTCAGCCTATCTAGACCTTTTAACAAGCAATCAACGCATACCAGCTGCCACTCTTCCACATGATGATGAAGCTGTCAGAGGCCACAGCAATCTAGGACCACTTAAAATAGAGAAACCTTGGATTGGCTTTATAATTAATAGCACTCTTCTACATAAAGCACATTAACCTGTTCCCATAAGAACCCAAACTTTAGAGAGACATAGGTAATATAGTAACCATCTCAATTCTAGCATCAGAAACCAATACTCAAAGAGGTTAAACTCCTACTGCATCTGACTGACAGAACAAATACTGAAGCCCAGGTTTTCCAGCTCAGACTCTAGCATCACTGAAGCTCCCCTCACCATCAAGGTTTCCATGCAAGGTCTATTTACTATAGCAAAATTTAAACTTTATAGTAACTGGTCAGTATAAAGCAGCACACACATGGCAGCTAACAATCATCCATGACTCCAGTTCCAGGAAATCTGATGCCCTCTTCTAACCTTTGCAGGCATTGCATGACACACAGGCAATACACTCACACAAATAAAAATAATAAATACTAAATATTTTTTAATGTATACAGCCATCCCCTGTCATCTGTGGGGCCTTGTTCTAGGACTCCCATACCAAAAATCCATGGATGCTCAAGTCCTTCATATGGAATGGCTTAATATTTGTACATAACCTATGCACATCTGCCTGTATACTTTGAATCATCTCTACATTACTTATGAGTAAAATAATGCAAATACTGCATATGAACAGCTGTCATACTATACTGCTTAGGGAATAATGATATGAAAAAAGTCTACACATATTCAATATGCATATAATATCTTTCTTGAATACTTCTAAGATGTGGTTGGTGGAATCAATGGATGTAGAATATGGACAGCCAACTGTATATACAGTAAGATAAAATGTCTAAATATTACCTGTTATTTCTGGGTGGTAGAACTACAAGCAAATTAATTTTCTTTCTACATTTTTCCCCTACAACTAACACAAAATAGTTTATAGTTAAAGAAGAAAGTATCTTAAAATATTAAAGCTTCTAGCATGGAATCTCATTAAGATGATTTCCTAATTTAAAAACTATTCTGCCAGCCTCAGAATACTGAAGAAAATCAAAGTCTACATGCTCTGAGCAAACACTAAAAAATTGTCACTCTAGATTATAGAAGACTGTGTCGCAATCTGTAACCACAGCAACATCTCCAACTATAATCACGTCTACTCTTCGATAATGTCATATTGATCTAAAAAGGTATGTTTTTTCTTCTACAACTTACTGACATTTCATCTGTTTTGCAAAATAAGAACACCGAGGAGAAACAGTTGAAAATGGTGAAGTTGCCGTCCATCCTTCTCAGAGTCCATGGGAACACTGAGCCCCTTGTGTGAGCAACCAAGCTTCATTACAGTACAATGAAAATTTCCCGGTCACTCAGAGCCTTTCCCCCTCACTTGGTATTTACTGTGGGTCAGTGGCATCTGCACTATATAAAGACATTGCTCCCGGCTCTCCCAGCTCCTTACTGAGATCCACATCCATCCCTCTGCATGAACACATCCGAACAAGCTTTCGAGATGGCAGCTTGGGCTCTACTCTCACGTACCTCACGGACATCAAAGGTCCTCTTGAGGTTTGTACCAACGATCCCATACAACTCATCAGCAGGGAACAAAGGCTCTTCAGAAGGCTCAATGGTAACCTAAGGAAATTTAGAACAAATGCACTAGATGTGATTCAGGTGGCATATGCCAAAATGCTTCACAAGAAAAGACCAGACAGAAGAGTATATGTACTTACATCTACTTTCTTCTGATAATTGAGACTCCTCACAACCTTCCTTGCTAAGTGAAGGGCATGACAGTCATCCAAAGCATAGTGGTCGGTGACCCCAGACTTTCTGCAGAGCAAAGCACACTAAATAATCAGAACCCAGAAAGGGAAAGGAAAGACCTTAAATCCCAAATATCGTCTCCCATCTAATAATGACACTTTTACTTTCAAAACACTTCAGTAAATGTCATCTTATTTGATACTCCCATCTCTGAAAAAAGATCATCATCCTCATTTTACAAAGAAAAAAATCTAAGATTACATGCCCTGCCCCAGGACCAGCAGCAGCCGTACCAGACCTTGCGCCCTGTATTTCTCAATCTCAACTTTCTGCTAGACTGCAGATCCTTGCTCATAAGACTTCTATTAAGGCTCCTTCCACACACCTCCAACAGAACTATATATGATATCCAACCACAGCCCACATTTTCACCACAGTGACACACTTGACAGTGCAATTGACTCAATGTAGCAGTACCTGGCTGAGCTTCTAAATGCAGGTGCCTGCAATGGCCTCTCATTTCTGAGACTGCTGAGCCTCCTTCCTACCATGAGAGTAAGCTATCACTGGCAGTAAACAAAAAGACTTGTATGCACTGTCCCTCAGATAACAGGTAAAAATGGGAACTGATAAAATGGCTCTGTGGTGAAGGCCACAAGAGTGGTCAATTTTGAGTGCAGTGAAAGAGTCATGAACTTGCTCTGGTGATCAGTTCTGCCCTCATCAGAATTGTTATTTCACATGTACATATCCTAGGTCTCCCCTCCCCTCTGTTCTCCTCCCCTCCCTTCCCCTCTCCATCCCTCCCCTTCCTTCCTTCCTTTAGTAAAGTTGAAGTTTATTAAGAAGAGATTTTAATAGAAGTTTAAGTATAGACATTAAGGGACAGTACATACCCAAGTGTGAGTGTGGGCTTCTTAAAAAAACAGTTGTGTTGGGGCTGGAGAGATGGCTCAGCAGTTAAGAGCACTGACTGCTCTTGCAGAGGACTCAGGTTCAGTTCCCAGCACCCACATGGTGGCCTAACAACCATCTTTAACTCAAGTTCCAAAGGATCCAACACCCTCTTCTGATCTCCACGGGCATTGCACAACACAGGTGCACTTACATACACTCATACACATAAAATAAAAAGATAATAAACAAAATATATTTTAAGAGACAGTTGGGGGCTGGAGAGGGGGCTCAGTGGGTACTTGTACTTGCTACGCAAGTACGAGGACCTGAGGTTGGATCTCTAGAACCCACATAAAAGCCAGATGTGTAGTGTGAGCACCTATAAGCCCCATGATCCTACAAGGAGATGGGAGGTGGAGACAGGAGCCCCCTGGAAGCTTACAGGCCCCCGTCTGAAACAAAGTGGAAGGCAAGGAACAAGCTATCCTCTCACCACCACACACGCACCATGACATGCATGTACTCTCATTCACACATGAATATGTGCACACATGCATGCACACATGTGCACACACACAAACAGAGAGAGAAAGAGTTATACCTAGGACTTTCTATAATAAAGTACTTCTATAATAGGTAAAGTCAGGGCTACAGAGATGGCTCAGTGGTTTAAGAGCACTCACTGCTCTTCCAGAGGAGCCAGGTTCAGTTCCCAGCACCCACACAGCAGATAACAACCATAACTGCAGTTCCAGGGGATCCAACGCCCACTTCTGGCCTCTACAAGCACCAGGCATGCACATTGATGCACATACATACATGCAAGCAAAACACTTATACACATAAAATTTTTTAAAAATCTTTTAAAAAATATGTAGTCAGGCAAAAAGATTTAACAGGAAAAACCCCCACAAAAATTTGGTTTATTTTATGGGTAAGTAAACTTCTATAGCCTAAGTCTCAATGCCTTGTCTTTGGAAACTGTTCAACTTTTAGAAGTAGTTATGGATGTTCCTAAATAAGAACAAAGACCATGCTTACTCCTCCAGAGCCTCAAAAACAGTAGCCCCTCCAGTTCTTTAATATATTTTACAACTGCGCTTAGTTTTACAGTGCTTCACACATAACAGCAGCTATAATTGCTGATTTCTCCTACACTGCATCTCAGTAAGAAAGCAGGAGGAACTTTAAATCAGCAAATATTTAGGGGCTGTAGAGATGGCTCAGCGGTTAAGAACACTAGTTGCTCTTGCAGATCCCAGCACCCACACGCCAGCTAACAACTGTCCATAACTCCAGTCTCAGAGGATCCGACAGCCTCTTCTGACCTCTGAGGGCATTGCACGACATGGGTGCACTTACCTACATGTAGGCAATTCACACATACACATAAAATAAAAAAAATAAATTTTTTTAAAAATCAGCAAATATTTAAAACAGTATTTCCTTGCAAAAGCTGCCTAATATTTGCCAAACTACAAAGAGAGGGAAAGCTTGGCTGGGATACTGAAGTCTTTCTACCAAATTAACTCTTAACAATGACTATGAAAACACGTATAAATATGTGTTTACAATGACAGAGAAAACCATAGCAATTTGTAACTAGTCTTAATTTTGTTTTTCTGTTTTAGAGACAAGGTCTCACTACACAGCCGAGGCAATCCTCCTTAACCTTTTGGGGTACTGGGATTATAAGTATGCCCAGCTTTAATACTGTTTGGCTTTTATGGGTTTATTATGTGAGTGTGTGTGTGTGTGTGTGTGTGTGTGTGTGTGCGCGCGCGCACGCACAAGTGGAGGCCAGAAGACAACTTTTGAGACTCAGTTCTCTCTTTCCTCTGTGGGCTCCAGGGATCTAACTCAGGCTGTCAGGCTTGCATGGCAAGCACTCTACCCACTGAGCCATCTCACCAGCCAGCACTATTTTTTTAAAAAGTCATCACCACCTTGAGATTTTCCTATGATCTTCAACAGATTATTACAAACAATAACAAGTGATCCTAACAGTATTTGACAGGCACTATGAGGAAGATGCTGTTCCCATCATCACTATATACATGAGCAGATGAGCCTTAAAGAAGTTAATAATTTCTGTCTTGTCACAAGAATGATCACTGAGGAAAACAGAAGTAGAATTCCAGAATCCATAGCCCTAACTTGATAGACTGCCTATAGATTTACCTATTTTAAATTGTTAAAATTTTACAAAAATTAATACTCCTGGGGCTGGAGAGATGGCTCAGTGGTTAAAAGTGCATGATGCTCTTTCAGAGGACCTAGGTTTGATTCCCAACACAGATGTTGGGCAGCTCACAACTGCCTGGGACTCCAGCTCCAAGGGATTCAACACCTCTGGCCTCTGTGGACACCTGCACTCACATACACACACCCACACACAGACACCACTCATATCATCTTCCTTGCTTTCTCCTGACTGAAGACCAACAAACACAAGCCCGCTTTGTCCCATACCCCTCAATCACCCTTTCTGCCTGTGGCCAGTCTCTCCAGATGGATACATCACCCCAGCCAGGCACATCACCAGTCACTCTCCATGGTACAGTCAGGAAATGGGTGGATGCATCGCAGTGCACCTGACTTATGCAGCTAGGCTCACTAAAGCACACAGATGTCTGCCCCAATGCTCTGAACACTTCTGACCACATCAACTCCACCTTAGGCATGTCTTTAACCATTTTTCTTTTAGCTTTCAACTGTAAGATTGGAAGCATGTTTGTATACTTATTGTGTAATTGCTTAAATTCATTCATTTCTCTTACCTGCCTAATTAAACTATAAATCCTTGAGGCCAAGGATTAGGTCTAAAATTTTTCTATATTACCAATAACATCTAATACAATCACTCAACCCACACAAATGTTCAATGTAAAAGGAACGAATGAAAACCTGAGACAAAGATCCCTTAATAAGATCATCACAAGAGATGGTACTCTACTCTAATAGGAAAGTGGACTCCTCCCATAGACACTGGGTTCCTGGGTTTATGGTAGAGCAGAGTGCTTGCTGTCCCTGACGGTTAGGTCTACCTGCCCTTTAGGACACAGTGCTGTGCCCTCTTCTCTGTACGTATTCACACAAAGGTGAACTGTACAGTCTCATGATTTAAATTCCACCTATATATGCAGATGCTTCCTAATCTGGATTCTGACCTGGCCTCTTACAGCTAACTGCCTGCTAAGCAATCCCTCTCACAAGCATCCCTAGTTTTACAGGTATATAAAAATGTCTGATTCCCCTGCCTTGGTCCCAAATCTTGTCTTCTTCCCCTTGTCTCAATATTGGGAAATAAAATCATTTCTTGTCATCATCTTTATCATCTCACTTTCCTATATTCTTCACAGGAAATCCATCAAGTGTCTTGATCCCACCTAGAAAATAAAGTCATGCCTGGTATGTAACAGGCACTCAAGGAAGTTTTGTTATGAAAATGATGTCCTAGTTTGTTTCTTCATTGCTATGACAAAATACTCTGACCAATACCAACTTGGGGAGGAAAGGGTTTATTCAGCTTACATCTCCCAGGTCACAGTTCATCAGGGAGCCCAAGATAGGAACTCAGGGCAGGAACCTAGAAGCAGGAGCTGGAGCACAGGTCATGGAGGAATGCTGCTTATTGGCTTGCTCCCCTGGCCCATGCTCAGTTTGCTCTTATCCAACATAGGCCCACCTGCCCAGGGGTGGCACCACCCACAGTGGGCTGGGCCCTCCCACATCACTCAACAATCAAGAAAATGCCCCACAGACATGACCACAGGCCAGTCCAATGGATTTGCAATTCCCCAATTGAGGCTCCCTCAACCCAAGTATGTCAAGTTGACACTAAAGCTATCCAGCACAAATGAGAAACTGCCTTTCCAGTTCTTCTCAGTTCCAGTGTGCTCGCTTTAGCAGCACATACAGGAAAATTGGAAGGATACAGAGAAGATCAGCATGGCCCGTAGTGGGGCCAGTGAGATGGCTCAGTGAGTAAGGATGCTTGCCGCTGAGCCTGAAAACCTGAGTTCAATCCCTAGAACCCATATAGTGGAAGGAGAAAATATACTCCCACAAATTGTTACAACCACCACTCCTGCCCTCTGGCACACATGCACTTACATTTGCATGTGCACCCACACATACACGCAATTAAAAACAGCTGACACCCGACCTGAAATACAATTCTATCATTCAAAGAACTAAACCCAGTTCCTTTAAACAAAGTAACCATTGATCCTGAGAGGAAACATCGTTCCTGCTTCACCTGCAGTGAAGATCAGCACCTCCAAGATCCTCCCCAGACACCTCTTCACCAGTGGCCGCCTTCACCTACAAGGATAACAATCAACAGTGAGACTGGTCCACAGAAAATGAAAATGTTTTCCTAACAAGCCCATCTCATTACCCAACTTTACCTCCGTCCTACCACACAGCTGAAGAACATTCTGCTTTCTCATTCTACCCCTAGACAAAGTGAGAGAATATTTTCTCTAGTCTACAGATGAGAAATCTGAGCCCAGACTCACAGCTGCCTACAGGTCCTGGACAAGGGACAGAGCCCGAAAGCTCACCCTCCGCTTCACTATGCTGCCCTACACATGTCATAAAGCCTTTGAGCTGCGTGTGCTCCCCTTAGCTCCCCTTTTATTCTCCCCGTTGGCCTGCAGAGTCCTCATGGTGAGGGATGCCCTACAGTATTAATCAAGTAGCACTAGCCTATCCATGGTCAAGAAGAAAATGCCACTTATACATCTACAAGGCACTTGTCACCCTGTATGTATTTCTGCACACATCTTTGTCAGGAACTCTATACTGTGGATTCCTTGGGAATAGGAATGATTCATTCATCTTCAAGTACTCAATAACCAGGCTAAAAAAATTCCAGTTATTATCATCAATTCTGTGTTAAACCTTTAGGGTGTGGGGGAAAAACCTGCCTATGATACCTAAACCTAAGATCCAATAGAATGCAACCCAAAAAAAAAGAAACTCAAACAATAAATCAAGAATGACTTAGAGTCTAAGAAACTCTAAGAGAAAAATTTTTTTTAAATCATTTAGTGCTAAAATACCAACCTAATCTGGTAGGAACTGTTTATTGATTCCTACTTCTTGGGCTGATTAATCTGTTTCTTCTTCATATAAGAAAAGATTTTATTGAAATGAACATTAATTTAAAATACAGCACAGAAATGGCTATTATTTACTACATCAAAAGCTCTGTCTTAAATAAAATCACTTTCCACAGAAGTAATTAAATTTTTTTACCTCTATTCTACCCTCAGAATCAATTATTGGTTCTCTCCAAAAAATTCAGTGTTAAAACAGTATTCAGTCCAAACAATAACTAATTATAATAGGTGTCTGGATATTTAAAGTCCTAAAAAGGGGTAAACAACAGATATATTTATTTTCAGGGATCTGACTAACATCCACTGAAAAAAATGAGGATTTGTCATCATTTAATATTTACTGAACACCCACATGTTTGATTCTGTGACAGGTGCAAAGATGATAAAAGTCAAAGACAACAAAAGAAATTCATTCTACTAAACAGCAAGTTCGGGAGGTAAAGGAGAAACAAGAACAGAAAGTTCCTTCAAATCCTCTTCTTGTCACTAACCATCTGTTTCCAATCACACTAAGCTACTCAGCTAACAGCACCTGAACCTCACCCTTCAAAGCCTTGTCTCATCTTTCTACAGATACATGTCAGGACACTAAATTTTCAGGCAGATGGGGCTACAGATTCTTCCTCCTCTAAACACCATCTTTCATGGACCACTGATGGCAGTTCATATATGGAGAGCTGCAGGACTTGGCTAGTGAGTCAAGTTAAATCTGAACCCATGAAGGAGACCTGGACAAAATCTTCCAGAATACTTGGCGTTGTTCCAGTGGTACATGCTGCTTAACCTCCCAACAGAGGTTTCCAAATTTCACTCATATCTTTACTTGCGAAAGTTTGTTCCCTTCACAGCACAAGGTGAACTGTGAGTGCATGTTCTCACCAAACAATCGCAACTATATCATACACAGCATGAGGAATGCTAATGGATAAGAACACCACTGGCTTTTTAAATAATGTCTAGAGACTTACCACAGTTAAAATAACAGCCTCTTTTCATCCCTCATAAGTATTACTAGAAATTCACAGGATAACTCAAGAAATACACTCATTTTACATTAAAAAAAACAAAACCCAAAAAACCAAGCTCTTTCTAATAGCATTCCAAAACTAAAAGTTACTTTAGGGGACATAACTGACATCCATGAGGTCTACCATTTTAAAGCATACAGATCTGTAGCTTTTCATTTATCTATGAGACTGTGTCGCCATCACCACTACCTAATTCCAAAACATTCCATCACTCTCAGAAGGTACATCACTTCCTCTTCCTTCTTCCTCCTATACATTGCCAGCCAGTATTCTACTTCCAGACTTCCAGTCTTCATGAATTTGGCTCCCCTAAATATTTCACACAGTGGAATGGTGTGTGTGTGTGTGTGTGTGTGTGTGTGTGGTTCCCAGGTTAATCCATGCTGAAGCACATGCAAAACTTCATTCTTTTCTATGCCTGAATCTCATCTCATCGCATGTGTATTATGGTTGTATAAGTCCCATTACTTTCTTCTATTTTCTTATTAAACATTCTTGCGTTTTTCTTCCACAATGAACTATTCTGTTGTAAAGCACATGGCTGCCTGTGCCTTTCCAGCTTTGAAGTCTAGGATCATTAGGATCATGGTGTGACATAAGCATGCCAATGAATTCATTACTGAAATCACTGCCATTGAGTCAACCAAAAGGAGGTGAAGAATGCAGGATGCCGGAATGCAGGTGTCACATGGTAGTGACCTGGACAGCTGCACAGGACTCCATTCTCAGAAGGGCCTGAAGCTTGGAATTTAATGCTCTGCGGTCACCCTCTGAAAATCTGTGTGTGTGTATGCACTTGTCTGCTTGTAGGTGTGTGGGTACATATGCATGTATATGTGCATGCATGTGGAAGCCAGAGGTCAGCCTCAGATGTCATTCCTAAGGAGCCATTTACCTTGTTTTTTGACACACGGTCTCACTGGGACCTACAGCTCACCAATTAGGCTAGGTTGGCTGGCCAGTGAGTCCCAGGGATCTCCTGTCTCCACAGCACTGAGATTACAAGCACATGCTACCACACCTGACTTTTTTGTGTGGGTGCTAGGGATCAAACTTAGGTCCTCGAGCTTATACAGCAAGTATTTATCAGCTATGCTGAATTCCCAGCCTCATGAAATTTCTAATCTTTGAATGAGGAGTAACAACACGTCTGTAATCCTAGCACTTGAGAGGTGACGATGTATCACTTGAGATGTAGTTTGAGACCAACATAGAAAACACAGCAAGACCCTCATCTAAAAAAAAAATCTTAATCTTTGAATTTGTTTTTTATTCTCTCTCTTTTCTATTTATTTATTTTGGTGTTCTGCGGTTGAACACAGGGCCTTGTATATGCTAAACACATGTTGCACCACTGACTGAGCTACACTCCACCTTTACTCTGAATTCTTAACTGTTTCATAAATCTATTGGCATATATTTATTGTACAAAGTGATAGTTTTCATTATACCGTTTTCATTTAAGTACATCATGTACCTACCCACCCTCGTTTACCATCTCCTGGCCCTTCTCTTCTTCCCCTTAAGCCCCTCCTCTTCCCAGACAGCCCCCTTCTACCTTCATGTCAACACTGGGTGTCTTCCTCTATTGCTCTCCACCTGGATTTATTTATATTTGTTTTATGTGTATGAGTGTTTTGCCTGCATGTATATAAGTGTACCAAATCTGCAGTGCCTGCAGAGGTCAGAAGAGGACATGGGATCCCCTGAAATTGGCAGTAGAGACATTTTTCAGCTGCCATGTGGGTGCTGGGAACCATCTGTAACTCCAGTTCCAGGGGATGTGACATCCTCTTCTGGTCCTGATGGGCATTGTATGACACAGGTACACCTACATACATGCAGGTAAAATACCCATACATATAAAATATGAATAAACAAATAAATAATAAATAAATGAAAATTTAAATACATGACTACAGCAGCAAAAGGGGCCACAGCAGAAAGGGGAGTTCTTTACAATTCGGTAATCTTTTTTATTTTTTATTTTATGTGTATGAGTGCATTGCCTGCATGTCGTGCAATGCCCATGGAAGTCAGAAGAGGGTGTCTGTCAGATCCCCTGGAACTGGAGTTTGGGATGATTGTTAGCCCCCATGCGGCCATGTGGGTGCTGGGGATTGAACCTGGGTCCTCTGCAAGAGCAGCCAGTGCTCTTAACTGTTGAGCCATCTCTCCACCCCAATTCAGTAATCTTAATACCACTTTTTTCCTCCTTTTGAACAAGGAGGCCCATGTTTACATTTTGGGCTTAGATCTACACATTTCACAGCTGTTTTTTATAAGTGGTTTGTAAAGGCTGCCAGATTTGGACATTCAGAATGTCTCTCACAGCTATTCTAACTTGTTCTTATTTTTATTTTTGAAAAACCTTTGTTTTGGGGGCAGAATAGGGAAGACTGAGAAATGGTTTCATGCACCATAGGCTGGCTTCAAACTTGGCTATGTAGCCAAGAATGTCCTTGAACTTCTGGTCTTCCTGACTCTACCTCCCAACTGTTGGGATTATAGGCATGCACCACCATATCCAGCTCAAAATTTACCTTCTAGAACAAGTCATGCATTCAAAAAGCTCAAAAAGCCAAAGGTATTTCTCCTGCCCTGTTCCCTCTGTTCTACAGTGATTGCATCTTTTCCAAAATTCCTTTATGCATGTGTAAACATATAAATGCATATTTTCACTGGGCGTGGTGGCACTGTGAGTTCAAGGCCAGCTTGTTCTACATAGTGAGTTCCAGGACAGCTGAGGCTACAGGGAGACCCTGTCTCAAAAAGACAAAAAAAAAAAAAAGCATATTTTCCCACATTTTACCCCAAAGTAATATACTATGTGTAACTCAGGGTAGTCAAATTCTTAAGAGTCAGAAAGAAAATGGTGGTTACCAAGGCAGCAGAGGTGCCGACATTAAGGGAGCACTTGATGGGTCTTGGATGAAGAAGATGAAAGAATTCGAAAATGCATATGGTGATAGCTGCATGAAAACATGAGTATGTGTAATGCCACAGAAGCATACAATTCAGAGTATAGATAAATTTTATGCAATATACCATACTTAACATAATCTTTTAACAGCTAAAATTATATATTTATATATATTATAAATTATATTTATATGACAATCTTACCAAGGGTGGTCCTGCCAGGAAAATGGTACCCTGCTTGCGTACGATGATGTTTTCATCAGCCATTGCGGGCACATATGCACCTCCTGCTGTACAGGAGCCCATGACCACTGCTATCTGCAAAAGAGATAGCAGGAAAAGCCATGAGATGTGGCTCCAACAGCAAACATGGTATTGGAGTGATAGCCCCACAAACACTATAGTGCCAGGAGCTATTACTAGCTGATCATCAGAATTCATAAGCATCTTTGTTCTGGAAATTGTTATTGAATATGTTAATGCTGTAATGAAATGCTTCTAATCATGTGGTTATTAAATAATTAAAAAAAAAGTAATTGACTTTG
>NW_008342399.1:3171043-3202021 GCF_000622305.1 Nannospalax galili
TTTATTTTTTTATTTTTTTAATTTTTTTGAGATGGTTCTCACTATGTAGCCTAGAACTCACAGTCCTCCTCTGTCCAGGCACATGCCATGATACCTGGCTAGAACAGTGTATTCATTCATTCATTCATTCATTCATTCATTCATTTACATGTCTGTGTATGTCATTTGTATGCAGGTGCCACAGACACAGGGTGGGCAAGATCTCCTGGAGCTGGAGTTAGATTATTTGTGAGCCAGCCAATGTAGGTTCTAGGAACTAAATTCATATCCTCTGGAAGAGCAGTAAACATTTTACCTGCAGAGTCATTTCTCCAGCCCCCTAGAAGAATGACTTAATCTCTTACACCAAACCACTTTGAAGGACTTATTGTACACTTTTGCAAAATATATAGATATAGACCCTATCAGAAGACTGGCCTGATAAACAGCTAAGCTGAGCAGCTATTAGAGAAAAGAAAGCCATTACACACTCACCTCAGGAAAACTGCCTCAGAGAGGAACTTTTACATCTAATAATAACAGTGCGTGCTCCAAATAACCACTTACCTCATGGGTACACTGAAATAATTCTTCAAATGAGTGCTACTAATATCAAGTGTTAGCCCAAATAGGGTATCTTCTAAATATAAAACTAATTATAACATTGCATTTAAAGTTTTTGCTCAAAGGGCTGAGATGGCTCAGTCAGCAGAGTGATCACCATGCACACATGAGTTCAGATCCCCAACACCCACATTTAAAAACTGAGCATGATGGTGCATGCCCAGTGCTGGGGATGCAGAGAAAGGTGAGTTCCTGGAGCTCACTGGTTTACCAGCCTTGTCAAATCAGTGAATTCCAGACATGTAAGAGACCTGACTCAAAAAAATAAGATGAAGGGACTCGGGAGATGGATCAGTGGGTAAGAGTCCTTTCTTCTTGTTCAGGCACGAGCACCTGAGTTCAAATTCCCAGGACCCCATAAAAAGTTATGCATGGCTGCACAAGCCTATAATCCCAGCATTTGGGAAGTAGATTTTGAGACCTCATTGACTGGACAGCCTCACTGCAGTGGCAAGCTTCCTGTCAGCGAATGAGAGACCATCACAAAGCAATAAGGTGGAGGAGAGAGAAAAAAAGACATCTGACATCTGGTTCTAGCTTCTGCATGAGAGTGCATGCACTCATACAGCCACATACACATGTGCATGCACCACACACATACAGGAAGGGAGGGGGGAGGGAGGGAGGAAGGGAGGGATGAAGGAAGGAAGGAAGGAAGGAAGGGAGGGAGGAAGGGAAGGGAAAAGAAAAGAAAAGAAAAGAAAAGAAAAGAAAAAAGAAAAGAAAAGGAAAGAGGATGACTAAGAAGACACCCAACATTGATCTCTGGCCTCCACTCATATACACACACATGCATGCATGTGAGAGTACACACACACACACACACACACACACACACATCTTGTTTAAAAGACAGTGAATTATGTTGATCGAGCAAGCTGTCTCTGTGGATAAAAGCACCTGAGTTCAATTCCTGGAGCCCATGGTAGAAGGGCAGAACCAACTCCCAAAAGTTGTCCTCTGACTTCTACACATGTGCTGTGGCATGTGGGTACCAGTGCACACACACACACACACACACACACACACAAACTAATAAATTCAAAAGGAGAAAATGAATTGTGTTGAAGCTAGGTAATGTGTACAAGGCGTTAACAGTAGTGTTTACTCTTGGGTGTTTAACCACACCTAGTTAGGAATAAAAATAACACCAAAGAAAATTAAATATATATTGGATTTTTTTAAATTACCACATGAAAGCAGTTTTTGTTTCTAATTCCAGTATTCCACCAGCTTGCCCTATATTCACGCAAGTCTCTGCTTTGAAAAACAGCATGGTATACCATGGTTAAGCCAAAAGGAGAATAGCCTGAATTAATAATTTTCCAACTCCATAGAAATCAAAAAAAGAATTTTCCCCTTAACTAAAGGTTTTCTGTTTGTTATTAAACTGGCTGCAACACTTACTTGTCAACATAACACAGTGTGCTTTTCACTTATTGTTTGACTTATCAATCGCCCAGAAGTCTGCTTTAACAATATCTATAGCTACAAAAAGTCTTCCCATGCACACACTGGAGCTGGGTTTACAGTAACAGTAAGACCAGCAACCACCATGTCAACCAATACAACACTTTGCAGGGATAAATCAATGGTGAATAAGTTAATTTTTAATGGATAAGTCCTTTAAACAAAGCAATAAAATGAAAAGTTAACACAATAAATCTGTGAGGTGGGCTCATGAATGTTCAATTATCTCTGCACTTTTGGAATACCTGAGCTAGTCTGAGCTTTTTCAAGGCTCTATGGAAACAATTGTATCACCTGTTCTCACCACCAGAACACCAGGTTCAGCTCCAGCTTTGCTCCAAAAGGAAAAGTGTCAAGGAACTTAGAGAAGAGTCACAGTGATGTAAGAATCTAAAAGGGAATAAGTCTTCAAAGGTAAGACATAAAGAACTCAACAGGCAGAGCGGAGTCCCCTGAAAACAGCTAGAGAGCAAAGAACAAAGGATGGTAGCTGTCAGCAAGTGCCCCAGAGGGTGGGGTGGGAGGTGGGGAGGAGACAGGATGGATTATGTTGTCAAATGCCATCATACCATCTGCTGTGGAATGAGCGTTTGTGTCCCCCAACAAATTCATGTTGAAGCCATAAGGCCTGGTGTGATCTAGAGGTAGAGCCTTGGAAGGTCATGGGGTAGGGCCCATGATGGTACTAAGGGACACAAAATCTCTCTGTCTACCATATGAAAACAAAACCAGGAAAAGGCTCTCACCAAGGCCCCCAAACCCAACCATGCTGCCACTCTATTTCTGAAGCCTTCCAGCCTCCAGAGCCATGAGAAAGAAAAGTTGTTTAGGGAGCTGGAGGGATGACTCAACAGTCAAAAGCACTGGCTGCTCTTGCAGAGGACCCAGGTTCAGTTTCCAGCACCCACAGGGCCACTAACAACCATCTGTAACTCCAGTTTCAGGGGATCTGACACTCTCTTCTGGTCTCTGCAGGCACTGCATGCACATGCAAGCAAAACACTCACTCATACACACATTTTTTTTTAATTTTTTAAAGAAATGTTGTTTAAGCCACCCCACCAGTAATAATTTGGTGTATCAGCCCAAACTAATCTACCTTGGTGGAAGAGTAGGGTGGGAAGGGAAATCTACCAAGCTAGCAGAGACGAGTAACTGACCAAATACCAGTACTCCTACTTCAGGGACGTTTATCACATTGCTAAGCGCACTTGCAGATGAATTTTCTCAACAGTTCTTCTGCAACCAAGAAAATTAACTATGCACTTCTCTGACTCCAGCTACCACATGCTCAGAAAAGGGCAGGAAAGTGTGGTGGGCAGACTTTAAATTAGCCCCAATAGCTCTGCTCCTGGTACTCACATCCCTGCGTAATTTCCCTTTGAGCACATGGTGGACCTAATGATTGCCTTTAAGCAATAGACTATGGTATCACTTGATACCCTCTCTCTTGCTGGCACTCTGCTATCTTCTCCCTTTCTTGCTTTGATGAAGCCAGGTGGCAGGCTGTGAAATACTCTGGGGAGGCTATGGCAAGGGACCAAGGAGACCCTCTAGCCAAGAGCTGAGAAGAACTGAGGGAGGCCTGCAAAGAGCCAATCCATTCAATAGCCACAAGAGTGAGCTAGCAAGTGAACCCTTCCTAGCTGAGTTTCATGACTGTACCCTGTGAGATACTGAGCTAGGCCCAGGCTCCAATCCAAATTTTTTTAAAAAGTACATTGTTGTATACTGCCAAGTTTAGGTATGTTCTACAACAACAGGTAAGCCAACTATCTCAATCTAGTCATGTGGTTCAGTGGTAGAGCACTTGCCTAGCATGAGAGAGACACTAGGTTGGATCCCCAGCTCTGAAAAAAAAAATGTCTTAAGAAACTATAAGCACATCTGACTTTAGAGTCAAGTGTTTCTTAACAACATGGATAAATTCTCAGAAATGCATAGTTAGGCAATTTTGTCATTGGGCAGATATCAAGGAGTGAACTTACACAAACTGAGATGCCTATGTATCTAAATGATATGACCTTGGGACCACCTTCATCTGTGCAGTCCACCACTGGCCAGAACATCATCAGGGAGTGAATGACGAGACCTTTCTATTACTGATCTTCAAAGAATCCATCTGCAAACTACTCACTGACTCCAGACACAGAAGATAAGCATAAGTATAATTCTGTACATCCCTGAGAGTGACGAGAAACCAAAAGACAGGGATAAATCTTGAAGGAGACCAGACCCAAAGTTACACGAAATGTTCAAAACAGACAACAGAGGCAAAGTAGATTTGTGGCTCCCCCAGCAAGGAGCACTAGGCAGGAATGGGAAGATGACAATATCATGAGCTTGATTCAATTCAGTGATACCCTAAAAACTAAATTTTAACACAGAAAATGGATGATTTAGATGGTACCTTAACAAATGCTGCTACAAATTTAAAAAACACAAGAGCTATAGTTACTAAGTTTATAGGATTCTCAAGAGCAGAGAGGCTTTTCTGAGTCAAGTATTTAATAGGCAAAAATTTAATTTGTACAAGCAAATGCTGATAATAGCAATAAAAATCAAATAAAAGAACACAGTCACCAACAAAATACCAGTCAACATCAGTCTCTTCTCATCATTTAATTCAGAATTACTCATCAGGCACAACAGGGACAGAGAGGATGTACAGAAGAGGCCTGCCATTGCATCTTTGGCTCACAGGGTTCAGAGATCCCAAGTCAAATGGTACCAACAGCTGCTCCCAGCCCAAAGTGTTCCCTTGTGAGACCAAGTCCTTACATGAGGCTACCCTGTACAAAGGATCTGGAACCATACAGGGCCATACTCAGAGGTATAGATTTGGCTTTGGTTATAGGCACAAAATCTGCATTGTGCCAAGAGAGACATCAAGGGGACCCACATCAACATCAGGACAAAGGTAAACTCCAAGAACTCTACTGAGAGGCAACAATCCACAGTCACCAAGGAAGAAGTCTGCTGTGTGACAGGGACAAGTGGGGAGGGAGGTCCCTCCTTCAGGGTAAAGAGGTCCAGAGTGATTCTACGACTTGAATATGAGCAAGAAAGCAGAAGGCAACTCTCCTTCTGTAACTGGCAGAAAAAATCCTGTTGTCCCCTCTGCAAGCATGGTTTCTGAGTAACACAGTATTAGTTGCTGAAAAACACAGGCAGTCATCTGGGAAATCTTGAAACAAAATTTCATTACCCTCTAGGTCCTGCCCGAGCAAACAGAGACTGGTTCTCATTGCAACAAAAATGAATTACATATTGTAGGATGCCCTGTGGAAAGGGTCTTGCCAGGGAGTCAACAGGTTTTATGTCTTGTTCTGAAAAGCTGTGTGAACTCTGGACCTCCACTGTCCCACTGCAGAGCTGGAGACAGATCTCCACTTCAATGAAAACTGGAATAAATGCATCAGAAAAGGGGAAGAGTCCCACATGCTGGATGGAAAAGTCATTCAAAATGTAATAGCATTTCCTTTTTAAATCGCTCTTCTTTTTCGATTTAAAGTAATTGTGGAGAGCAGATATTATCTGTATTACATTTTTCCTATCTCTACCTGAAGAGCCACCATTAAAAATAAAAGCCACAAAGCTTTTATTATGAATAGCTGTCCAGAACTGACTGACCAACAGCACTGACATTGTGGCACTCACACTTGTCTGTGCCAACTGGATGGGTGTGGGATACACACAGAATACAGGGAGTCCATTTTACCCAGAATGCTTCTTCCTCAATCTTTTTTTTGCCAGAGAGTCTCAATTTATCACATAGATTCAATCACATTGTGATTACTATCACATAGTAATCAAATAGATTGCTTTTTGCTTCTCCCAGGCTCTACCCATCTTCATTACAGGTTGAAATGCATTTTGCAAATAATGAGATCAGCCCATTTAAGACCCTTGGAATAATTACTGAAGCTTGAAACAAAGACAATCAACAAGGTCAATTTCAAAACTAATGAGCTAGGCCAAGGGGAAAGGAGGACAGAGGTAAGGCAAGAGGGAGGACACCCAAGAATCATTCTAAGTCTCCCAAAAGAAGAGCAAATGGGCAGAACCACAAAGAAAACACAAAAGCGAGAGGTCCGAGAAACTGCAGTTTTACACTGCTAAATAAATAAAGCCAACTTCAAAAGAAAGAGACTTAATGAAAGCAAAAGACTTTGCTGCTGCAGCCTTAAGGCTTAGCGGAAAACAAGGAACAGACCTGTCATGCCAGGTAAAGATCAGGCTACAGCAAGCTGGACAACCGCTAAGCTATACAAATTAACAAGAAAGTGAGACTTCAGGAAAACAAATCTGAAGATCCCACTTCTGCCAAAGATTATAAATCTCATACTTAAAAAGCCAGCAATATCAGAAGCAAAACATGGGAAACAAAAGCAGCAGACTGCAAAGACCAGCGGGGCGGCGGCCTCCAGTGTGGAGAAGTTCTTGCAGAGGGGCTCAGGACGGGGCTCAAAAAGAGGCTAAAGGCCTGCCTCTCTAGGATCTTTAAACCCCTAAAGTAGACTGCGGGTCCTAAGACCCATGTTGCAGGGAGGGAGGAAGAAGAGACTATAAAGGTAAGTAGCTACTTTTACTGTCTTTCTTCCTTAAAAGCAAAAGTAGTCAAATCTGAAAGGTCTGTAGGAATCTGTACACAATTTTTTTACAGCTGAGAAGACACAGGAAATGACAGAGACATGACTGAAAGAGATTCACTTTTAGAAATTGGGTTTTTTTTGGGGGGGGTCTTTTTTGAGACAGGGTCTCCCCATAGCCCCAGCTGGCCTAGAGCTCACTATGTAGACCAGGGTGGCTTTGAACTCAAGAGATCCACCTACCTCTGCCTCCCGAGTGCTGGGATTAAAGGCATGTGCCACCATGCCTGGCAGAAATAAGTGTATTTACAATGTACAAGGTTAATGACATTAAATGAAAAAAAACCTTGGGAAAGGAAACACAATTTGAATAAGGAAGCCATTGTTCACTGTCAAAATGCATATATAACATAACTAGCGTTATGTCTTAGTCTGTTCTGTGTTGTTATAACACAACACTAGAAGCTGGGCACTTTACACAAAAGAGGTAATTTATCTGGATCAGTTCTGATGGTGAAAATCCAAGATCAGGCAGTCCCACTCATGTGGCCTGTGGTGAGGACCTTCTGACTACATCATAACATGGCTGAGAGCATCATGGCAGAAGCTTGTGTAAAAGGAAAAGGTTACAAGGTAAGATGGGAAGTAAGAGACTGGAGTGGGCCCAGCCTCATTTTTTAAAAATAATCCACTCTCCCAGGAATTAACCCACTCTAAAAACCCTACAGTAATCCCTTCTGAGGACTGTATTCCAAGACCCACTCACTTTCTACTAGGCCCAACTCTTTTTTTTTTTTTTTTTTGTCTTTTTGAGACAGCGTCTTTCTGTAGCCCTAGCTGGCCTGGAACTCACTATGTAGACCAGGCTGGCCTTGAATTCAGAGTCTGGATGCCTGCTTTTGCCAGCCTTAGGCCCAACTCTTAAAGATCCACCTCCACAGCCCACTTTGAAGACTAGGCTTCCAGCAAAAAACCCTTTGGGGAATAAGCCACATTCAAAGCATAGAGTTACAGAAGGTTGAATTATTAATAAAGCATTGAAGATGTTTTTATCACTCCAACTAAGCCAAAGTCTTAAACAACAAAACGTTAAAATAAAAGAAAGGGACTCGGTGTGGCTCTGTGGTATAGCACAAGCCTAGCATCATGAGGACTTGGGTTTGTTCCCTAGCACTGTGAAAGAAGGATGGGGTGGAGGGGCAGAGAGAGGGAGGGAAGGAGAGATGAAGGGAAGGAGAGAAGAAGCAGGGAGGGATAGAGGGAGAGAGAGGAAGGTGGGGAGGGAGGGAAAGAAGGAAGAGGAAGGAAAGTCAGTCAATACATTAGATATTAGATATCACCTTAATGGTTACAAGGAGATTCATCTTTTTTTTTTTTTTTTTGGTCTTTTTTGAGACAGATCTCCCTGTAGCCCCAGGTGGCCTGGATTTGCTATGGAGACCAAGCTGGCCTTGAACTCGGAGATCCACCTGCCTCTGCCTCTCGTGTGCTGGGATTAAAGGTATGCTCTATCATGCCCAGGTGAAATTCATCTTTTAATAAATATTAGCATGTCCCTTCTTGGTAGAAATGTGTGAAGACATAAAAACTAATCTGTTACTGCTTTAATCCCAGGGAACCAACAACCTATTAAGAGAAATTAGTCAGGATATATCCAGATAAAAGAGACAAAAGTGGCTGCTGGAAATTTTAAAAAATGAAAAAATCAGGGCTGGAGAGATGGCTCAGGGGTTAGGAGTGCTTGCTGCTCTTACAGAAGACCCAGGTTCAATTCCCAGCACCCACATAGCAGCTGACAACCACCATAACTCTAGTTCCAAGGGATCAAATGCTCTTTTCTGGCTTCCATGGGTATTGCAAGTATGTGGTACACTTGCATACATGCAGGTAAAAAATTCAAACACATAAAATAAATTTTCTTTTTAATTTTTTAAAGTAAAAAAGATACATTTTTTGACCTAAAAGAGTTTAAGGAGGGGGAAAGCAAAGACTCAAGGCTGACCTCAAAGCAGTCATCCCATGTTAAGAAGAAGAAGATGGCACCAAAGTAGACAGGCTGGTGAGCAGGGCAGGGCAAATCAGCAGGACACGGTAATGTGCTTAAGATCTGGTTTGAGCCTAAGATGGGAGGGCACAGGAAAGCAAGTTTTTTTTGCTCTGCTGCATAGTCATTGAACACTTTCACCATCGGATGTGAGAGTTCCTTCCACACCATTATCTCTGTTAGTTACCAGTTGTGTGTCCTATTCAGTTCTTGCACTACCTGGAGATAGTAACAGTCCCTCCAGATTGTCCCTACTTCAAATGCCAAAGACCAGCAGAAGCATCACTATGCATCTGGCTACCTAATCATAAACTGTAGCTTCCACTACACCTACTCCTTGAGTTTAACGTGCTAGAGTAGTCCACAGAACTCGAACACTTTACTTCTGCTTACTGGTTTATTAATAAAGTACACAGATAACAGCTGCATACAGGTACAAAGGGCAGAGTCTGGAATAGATCTTAGTGCAGGAGCCTCTGTCTCCTTGACTTGGGGTTCACAGTCCTCCCAGCACTCAGAAGTGTTTACCAAGTAAGGAACTCTTTGAAAGCCCCACAGGGGTTTGCTGGGGGAGGGGAGGTATGGAGGTTTCACTGCGCAGGCACGAGGGATTATCTCCATTTCCAAGCCCTCTTCTCCAGGCCTGTGATCCTGACTTGGTCTTCCTGGTCACCAGTCACCATCAAGAGGCTCCTAGACAAAGGATACTCCCACAACCCAGGAAATTCCAAAGGATTTAAAAGCTTTGTGCCAGGAATCAGTCAAAGGCCAAATACTAGAACAAAAGATTTTCCTGGTATTCTTATCTACAAGGGTGTTAGGAGTTCTGTCTTGCGAATGGGACAGACTACTAAACATGGAAACCAAAGCTTCTACTAACACCCCTATAACTCAATGAATTTTAGGAGCTCCATGTCAGGAGCTGGGCAGAAACCATATGCACCTTTCTTCCTATTTCACATTGAGATATTAGCAGAAAATCTACAGAGAAAAAAGAAGCCCTGAGGTTTAGAAGGAAGATGCTGAGGATCACCGGCCTACAGAAGACCTTGAGACTGTGTTAAATTACTGAAGATGAGTTCTTGGGAGCATTGCGAGGATAAAACAGAGAAAGAGGGAGAACAGGAAACTCCAGTGGCACAAAGCTGAAGAATTTCAGGAAAGAGGCTGTGCAGAGGGAGGCCTCTAGGGTGGGAAGGTTTAAAGGAGAGCGAGAATCAAGAGTGAAAATCACTGGCCTCTGGCCATCCTTAACAAGGCTGTAATCCAAGGACAGAGAGAGGCTTCAAGGAACAGCAAAAGCTAGAAAGGGCTTTTGTTTATTTTGTGTTTATTATGTGTGTGTCAGAGGACAACTTGTGGGAGTCAATTCTCTCCACCCCCCATATGGGACCAGTTCATCAGGTTTGGCAGCAAAGGCCTGTATCCACCAAGCCACCTCACCTGCCCTTTATCTTTTGGCCTGTTTGGTGCTGCTTCTTCCCTTGAAGAAGGAAGACATAAGCACGATAGTTGGCTGTGAGAGGGAAAAAAGAAAGAAAACCAGCACTTGGGAGCCTGAGACTGAGGCCAGCTGGGCTACACAGCAAGATCCTGTTTATTTTTATTTTTTATTTTTTTTTTAAAGGGTGGGGACCAGGGAGGGGCTGGTAAGATAGCTCAGAGGATAAGGCACTTGTCACCAAGCCCAAGGACCTGAGTTCAGTCCCCACATGGTGAAAGGAGAGAATCAACCCCCAGAGAACAAGCTGTCCTCTGGCCTCCACATGTGTGCCATGGAATGTGTATGTATGCGTGCACACACATGCACGCACACACACACACACGCAAACACAAATAAATTAATAAAAATATAATAAAATAGTTTTAAAACATGACAAACATTAAAGGCGAGAGTGAGGAGCCAATAGGAGGAGGTGGTATTAAGATTCTGTCAGGATGAGCCTGAGAAAGAGGAGGCAGAGCCTTTCTGCAACATCAAGTAAGCATCAGTGCTTTCTCTAATGGGGTGAAGAGTACATACAGAATGACTTTTTCAGTCAAGTATTAAGTGATATTGGAGCACAGATATCAGCTCAGGGTTTATACACTGAGGAGAAGATCGGAATACACAAATATGCCATGGCAATTTTTTGGTTTTGAGACAGGGTCTTGTGTAGCCCAGGCTGGCTTCAAACTCACAACATAGCTAAGGATGACTACAGACATGTCGCCACATCTGATGTACATGGTGCTGGGCTTCATACATGCTTAGCTGCAACTCCAGCTAGAACTTTTTTTAAATTCTAAGTTCTTAAGACTATAGGAAGGAAACCCTTAACCACAAATGCCTATTACTCAATTAAAAGAAAGAAATAAAAGAAGTAGCTTGATAAAAGAGATACTGATGCTAAAATTTTCAGAAAACAAAAAGAAGGCATTCAGTCAGAAAGCCCATTAGATATTTTTGGAATTTTTTTAAAGATTTATTTTAAGGGGCTGGAGAGATGGCTCAGTAGTTAAGAATACTGGCTGTTCTTGCAGAAGACCCGGGTTCAAATCCCAGCACCCATATGGCAGCTAACAACTGTCTGTAACTCCAGTTCCAGGGGATCCGACAGCCTCTTCTGTCCTCCGTGGACATTCATGACATGGGTGCGCTTACCTACATGCAGGCAATACACACATACACATAAAAATAATAAACAATTTTTTTTAATTTATTTTAAATTACGCTTGTGTGTATGTCTATATGGGAGTATGTGCACATGGAGTGCCTGCAAAAGCCAGAAGAGGGTGTTGGAGCTGGAATTACAGGCTGTTGTGAGAAGCCTGATATGGATGCTGGGAAACCCATATCAGGACCTAAATTCAGGTCCTCTGCAAGAGCAGTTAGTGCTCTTAGCCATTGAGCCATCTCTCTAGCCCCAGATTTTTAAAAAATATTTTATTATTTTATGAGTATGAGTGAGTGTATTGCCTGTATGTGTGTAAGTGCACCTGTGTCATGCAATGCCCTCGGAGATCAGAAGAGAGCATTGGATCCCCTGGAACTGGAGTTACAGACAGTTGTTAGCCGCCATGTGAGTGCTGGGATTCAAACCCAGGTCTTATGCAGGAACAGCCAGTGCTCTTAACCACAGAGCCATCTCTCCAGCTGGAGCCCCAGATATTTTAGAATTTTATCATCAGCAGGGATTGCTTGGTCAAAAGGAATTAAATTTAAAGCATTGTAAGCCTTAAGATCCAGAGGATCAGCCCTTACCTGGTTTAATTTGCTATTGCCATGTCTGTAGACAGTAGCTCTTACACGTAATCTGTTAGATGCTTTAAAGTATCCACAAACACTACATGAACAAAATGGCAGAGCAAGAAGCATAAAAGGTGATTGCTGTGGCTTTAATCATAAATGTTCCCCCAAAGTTCTCATGTCAAAAGCCTGGCCTTGGTTGATGGCACAATGGGAGGTGGTGTCTAGCTGGAGAAGGTGGGTCACTGGGTCACTCGGTCATGCCTTGAAGAGTGAGGCTACTCCCTGGCCCATGGTGCACATATGGCTCTTTTTCTCACCCCGTCCCCTCTCTCTTGCTCTAATTCCAGGCTACCATGAAGCTAGTAGCTTTGCTGCAACATGCCCCCTCCAAGATGTCTGCCTTCACATGGGCCAGAAGTAATGAGGCTGAGCAACCACAGACTAGAACTTCTGAAACTGTGTGCCAAAATAAGACTTTCCTTACTTAACTTGATTTTCTGAAGTATTTTTTCAGAGACAGAAAATGATTAACACAGTAATAGAGATCTGTGATGGGCTGAATGGTGGCTCCCAAAAGGACACCTCCAAGTCCTAATCCCAGATCCTGAGGGTATAAACTTACTACAAAGGGTGTTGCCCCCCAAGAGGACATGTCCAAGTCCTAACCCCTACAGCCTGCGGGTATAAACTTACTACAAAGGGTCCTAATGGATATAATTACATTAAGGACTATGAGAGGAGATGAGATCTTCCTGGATTTCCCAGGTGGGGCTTAACTCCAATGATAAGTGTCCTTACAAGACAAAGAGGACAGACACACAGACAAAAAGGCCATGGGAAGATGGAGGCAGAGGTGGGAGCAACTCAGCACAAACCAAGAGAACCCTGGATCTACAGGAAGCTGAAGAGGCAGCGAATTTCTAGAATCTCCCTTTGAAGCACAGCCCATTGCCATCTTCATTTCAGACTTTTGGCTTCCAGAACTTGAAAGAATAAATTGTTTAAAAGTCCCTAGTATGTGGTTGTTATGGCAGCCCTAGAAAACTAATATAAGGTCAGATACACAAAGTGGGTCACATGACATGGACTGAACTATAGTCTTAATAAATCTTGGTATCTGGCCAAGCTTACTCCAGATCTTTTTTCAAAGAAGTAAAAGTTTTTCAGATATAACCAGGCATGGTAGTGCACACCTTCAGTCCCAGCACTTGGGAGGCAAAGGCAGGTGGATCTCTGTGAGTTCAGGGTCAGCCTTGTCTACATACTGAGTTCCAGGCCAGCTGAGGCTACAGGGAGACCCTGTCTCAAAAAGACCAAAAAAAGTTTTTCAGATATAACTGAAGCCTCGACATTCCTCCTAAATGACCCCTTTCTCCTTCCCTCCTCAGGGGCCAACACTGTTCACAGCTGAGTATGCCATTCTCCAAAGTCCACTCACACACAAGCGAGACGCAGTGAGGCTCCATGCACCTGCCCTGCATATTCACAGGAGCCAGCTCTACATTTACTCCATTATTTTATTCTCAATATAGCTTCTGAGATTTATTTATGTTGATAAGTGCAATGTAAGTCATTGGTTCAACAGCTGAAAACCATTTATGTCCATGTTTTCAGTTATTTTTTTTAATTTTCACTCTAATAAACAATGATTCTATAAGCCTACTGCATTTGTACCTCCTTATCCACATACTAAAATTTCCCTGTACTCCTAGAACAGACCTGAAAAATGACTTCTTTTCAAAACCTGCTTTCCTTAGGTAATTAATATTTATTACAATGTAAGAACATCCCCACAATTAGTAAAGATTCTGACAACTTATAAAACTTTCTTATATTATGTATTAATTTTTTTTAAATTTTATTACATTTATTTATTTGTGTGTGGTGGGGGTACCACAGAGTGCATGTGGACATCAGAGCACAGCCCAGGGAGGGAGAAGGTTCTTTCCTTCCACCATGTGGAGATGGGACTCAGGCCTTTGGACTTGGCAGCCCAAATTCTGTTTTATTTTTAAATTATTCTGGAGTGGTCAATTAGCAAAGATATTTGGAGTGAAAAAAAAAAGAAAGAAAGAGAGAGAGAGAGAGAGAGAGAGAGAGAGAGAGAGGGAGAAAAGAAAGAAAGAAAAATATTACCTGTGTGATATTTTTAGAAGACATAATTGCCTGATTATAGAATATGCGGCCAAAGTGGTCTCGGTCTGGAAACGTGTCTGCTTGCCGAGGTAAGTTGGCTCCTCCAGAATCAACTGAACAAGGAAAATGAAATGAGAACAGCTCAATGAACAGCCAGGGTGACCTGCAGCACTGGCAGGACTGATCTGAATCCATTCACAAAACATGTCCACTCTCTCTCACCTGTTCTAGAGTTTTTCTCCATCCCCCAACACAGCCAAAAGGATTCAGTCCCCCACCTACTACCCATTCGGCTTTCTGACCCCTGTGCAAAATTCAGTCCTTTAAAGACTAGCAAAAGGCACAGAAACACCATGAACTGGCCAGTGGAACTGAAGAAATTATATCAATACAAAAGCCATCTATAAAACTTATGGATAATTTGCATATTGTTTTGGGGTTTTTTTTTTTGTTTTTTTGTTTTTTTTTTTGTCTTTTTGAGACAGGGTCTCCATGTAGCCCCAGCTGTCCTGGAACTCACTATGTAGACCAGACTGGTCTTGAACTCACAGAGATCTGCCTGCCTCTGCCTCCCAAATGCTGGGATTCAAGGAGTGTGCCACCACGCCTGGCACTCTCGTACTATTTTTGTTGGATTTTTTTTATTTGGTTGTCTGGGATTTTTTAATTTTTTTTTTTTTTTTTTTTTTTTTTTTTTTTTTTTGTCTTTTTGAGACAGGGTCTCCATGTAGCCCCAGCTGTCCTTGAATTCACAGACATCCACCTGCCTCTGCTTCCCAAGTGCTGGTATTAAAGGCGTGTGCCACCACGCCTGGCCTTTATTATTTTTATTTTATGTGTATGAGTGTATTGCTTGCATGTATGTAAGTATACCCATGTCCTACAGGGCCTGAGGAGGTCAAAAGAGGGAGTCTTGGAACTAGAGTTACAGACAGTTGTAAGCCACCATGTGGGTGCTGAGGACTGAACCCAAGTCCTCTGCAAGAACAACCAGTATTCTTGACCCATTGAGCCATCTCTCCAGCCCCTGTGGGTTTTTTATTTTTTAAGAGTGGGTCTAGCTTCTAGCTATGTAGCTCATGCTGGCCTCCTCTTAACTTGTGATCCTCTTGCCTCAACTCCCAGGGTACTGAAACTGGTGGTAGACAACAGTGTCCCCCATCACACAGGAGTGATGATCATGTGAGGCCAACCTGAGTAACACAGGGAGACTTCTGTCTCAAAAGAACAACAAAAAGTGTGTCATGAGCTAGGTTCAAAACAAAGCTTGTTAGTTCCTATTACTTCATAGCTGTGTGATTACAGGTATGTTTCCTGGGCATTCTATGTTCCTCGAGATTCCTTATCCATGAAATGAACAAGAGTAGCTATTTCATATAGCTATCAGGATGACATGGAAAAAAAAAAAAAAAAAAAAACCTATGTAAAGCCCTCAGTCTGACATCTCTGAGTCCTCAGAGAAAAAGTTAAAAAAAAAAAAAAAAAAGAACTGGGTGTGGTGGTGCACGCCTGTAGTCCCAGCACTTGGGAGGCAGGGGGCAGGCAGATGTCTGTGAGTTCAAGGCTAACCTGGTCTACATAGTGAGCTCCAGGCCACCTGGGGCTACAGGGAGACATGTTTCAAGATGACAAAAAGATTAAAAAAAAAAAGAGCTGATGTAGCGGTAGCGGTGCTCACCTTTAAGCCCAGCACTTGGGAGGCAGAGGCAGGCAGATCTCTGTGCATTTGAGGACAGCCAGTGCTACATAATGAGACCTTGTCTCAAAAAAAAACAAAAAACAAGCCTGTATGGTGGCACAAGCTTTTAATCCCAGCACTCTGGAGGCAGAGGCTGGTGGATCTCTGTGAGATCAAGGCCAGCATGGTCTACATATGGAGTTTCAGGCCACTAGTGCTACAGGGAGACCCTATCTCAAAAAACAAAAACAAGCAAACAACAACAACAAAAAAAAAAATTAAAGGAAGGAAGAAGTGAGCTAATTCTACATCTATTATTATTATTATCTATAACCATTAAGCTTTTTATCATTTTTCTTATTTTTAAAAGTTTTTATTCATTATTTTTATTTTACATGTATGAGTGTTTTGTCTGTATGTAAGTGCACCTGAGTCCTGCAATGCCAGTAGAGGTCAGATGAGGGTTCCCTGGAACTGGAATTATGGACAGTTGTTAGCCAAGGTGTAGGTGCTGGGAATCAAACCTGGGTCCTCTGCAAGAGCAGCCAGTGTTCTTAACTGACTCCAGCCCTTTATCATTTCTTAGTATGAGTTCCCCCAAAACAGAGACAATGTTAATACTCTTCAGCACACCCCACCCCCTGAGTGTCTGGTACAGCCCCTATAAGCAGCTGAGCTTCAATAGCTATTTTCTATGTGTGCAAAGTTCACATTGTAAGTCAACCAGGTAAATTCACTTTCCAGAAAAAGAGAAGAAAGCCTCTACATCATAACCCATTCAAATGCTTATATGAATGAATGTGTGCTACCGTTTTATCAGACTAAACCAATATCCAGGAACTATTTTAAATTGTTTTGCTTTTCAATTCTGTTTAAAGCAGGCTTTGATACAAATATGTTTTAATTTCAAATGAAAGCTGATTTTCACTGGAAATTAAATGTATCTTAAATTACGATCTGCTCAAATTATATAATACTCAAGTGTTTAATGCACTATCCTGAACTCAAGAGATCCATAAATAGTGGTTATATTTTTATAGTTTGAGTCCATTATGGTTAACAGAAGAAAAAAAAAACATATAGAGAAAAGGCTAACATGTGCCAAGCTGTATTAATTGTTAGTGATATTACAGGTAGTTCTTTAATTCCCCAGAGTTGGTAGCAAAGAATATACATATTCTTTTCTAATTACAGGAGGAAGCAGTAGTATTTTAAATGCCATTGATGAGGTCATCCATAGAGCCTGATACACACTC
This sequence comes from Nannospalax galili, assembly GCF_000622305.1. Lineage (NCBI taxonomy): Eukaryota > Metazoa > Chordata > Mammalia > Rodentia > Spalacidae > Nannospalax > Nannospalax galili. The sequence continues at coordinate 3,188,055 of NW_008342399.1, forward strand.
TTTCATTTCATCAGCTAAAACAATTCAGCATACAGTTCTTGAGACTTGCCCAGGTAGATGCAGGGGAGCTTGTTTTGCAGTGCAATCTCTTGTGCCCGTAAGTGCTTTTTCACAGTCACTGGGTAGTAGGTGCCTCCTTTGACAGTGGCATCATTGGCAACAATTACACATTCTACTCTGAAAGGCAGAAATGTCATTGGAAAAAGAGCATGAGATTACTTACAAAATTAAAGGCCGATTAAGCTTATTATATGATATCTAATAAACCTTGAACTTCTAGAATGCATCACCAATAACACTCATTACTAGCAGTCCTGGGTTTTAATCACAGTTCACACATTCATTTATACAATATAAAATGATTACTTCAATAAATTTACAAACACACTTGATTTTTTGTTGTTGTTGCCATTATTGTTTCTTGATTTTTGAGACAGGGTCTTTGTATAGCCCCAGTTAGTCTGGAACTCACTATATAGATCAAGCTGGCCTTGATCTCAGAGAGATCTGCCTGCCTCTACCTTGTGCTGGGATTAAAGGTGTGCACCACCATGCCCAGTGCACTTGATTTTTAAAGAGCTATTCATCCTATATCCATACTGAGAAACTAACATCCCAAGCCATGTTCATTATGCTTCTTGAAATGAAAGGATCCTAAGGTAAGAATGATAATCATTTCTTTTAAAATTCAAGTCTCACTCCAGAAAACTTGCTACAAACACAGATGTATACTTTTCTCTTGTTGATCTTTGTGTTATTTTAATTCTTAGGCCCAACCTGAATACTCTTAAAGGGTCATAGAGTAGAACTTTGCATTCCTATATCTTCTTATCTGAAAAATGAAAATGCTAACTGTATTACCACATTATTATACTACAAAGGGTTTATTTGAGTTTATACTTGGAAAGTTCTGTAAAGTGCCTAGCAAACAGTATGTGCTCAGTAAATGTTATATTTTGGTTAAAAAAAATCATACATTTTCAAAGCCACCTTTTAGGAAAGGAATTAGAGAAAATGAAAATTAACCTGACAAGAAAAATGAGATTTGTTTTCCAAATTTTCAAAAGTTCCTTAATAGCTGGGTGTGTAGTAGTTTTTGTAATCCCAGTACTCTGGAAGTAGAAGGATTCAGAGTTTGAAATCAACTGCATACATAGTGAGTTCAAGTCCTGCCTGGTCTCTTGAAGAACAAGACCCTGTCTCAAAAAAATAAGGCCTGAGGATATAATTCAGTGGAAGTTTGTCTTGCACATACACATGGCTCTGGTATCAATGCCCCACACCACAAAATAAAGGAAAAAAGTTGTTCGATGTTACAGCTGTATGCAAATCAGTAACAACAAAACAATCCTCTAGAAGTCTACAACAAATAGGTTGGTTGAAATCACAATGGATACAAATTCTAATATTGTGTAAAAAGAGGCTGGGGATGTGGAGCAGTTGGTATAGTGCTTGCCTAGCACACCCAAAACCCTGGGTTTGCTCCCCAATACTACATATACCAGGTGTGACGGTGTACACCTGTAATCACAGCACTGGAGTGGTAGAGGGCAAGAAGATCAGAAAGAAGCTCAAGGTCATTATCTACAGAGTGAGTTTGAGGCCTGCCTGGGTCACAGAAAAACCAATTAATTTAATTTAGCAGTACAATGAAAACATGAAAGATACAATGAATGATCAACATTACTCTTTCTCATTAAAGCCAATTTGTTTGGCGAGGCCCAGGTGACAAGGTTCAGGGTGGCAAAGGAAGGCATCAGGAAGAGGAACCCCCTAGCATTGCCACAGAATCTTAAATCAGAGGTCCACACCTATAATCCCAGCACTCAGAGGGATGATGCAGGAGGACCATTAGTTCAAGGTCAGTCTGAGCTACATAGTGAGCTCCAAGTTAGCCTGCGCTATATGGTGAAGTCCTATATATGTTTAAAAAACAAAAAAAGTGAGGGGCTAGAGAAACAGCTCAGCAATTAAGAGGTCCTGCTGCTCAAGTCTGAGAACTGAGTTTGAATGCCACATTGGGTGGCTCACAACTACCTGTTACTCCAGCTCCAAGGGATCAGACACCCTCTTCTGGGCTCCAAGGACATTCATACATACACATACACACACACACACACACACACACACACACACACACACACACTAAAATTTTTAAAAATAAAGTTTTTAAAATCAGAGTTTCATTTGAAATCAGGTAGCAATGTAATCTTTACAAAATTCAATTTTCTTTACATTTATGATGTTTTCTTCTCTTATTTTATGCTCTCAAAAACTCTAAGGAGTTACTTTTTGGAACCATGCTCAAAAGAGAGAACAGCAACTGAGTACCAGTGGAGGGCAGTGCTGAGCTTGCACACTAACAGCAGGGATCACACAACTCATTTCAGTTACCGACAGACCATATTTACCACAGTGATCCCGTGGGGTTAGACTATCTAGTGCCATCCCAGCCATCCCGGGTATAAGGGTACTCTAGGGATGTTCTCACAACAGTACTCAGACTATATCACAACTATATGTACATGGGAAAACTGGGGAAGACCAGGCCCCAAGGGGTTAACAGTCTTTGTGACTGGAGGTATGATAAAGAATATTCTATTTAGCCGGGCGTGGTGGTGCACGCCTTTAATCCCAGCACTTGGGAGGCAGAGGCAGGTGGATCTCTGAGAGTTCAAGGCCAGCCTGGTCTACATAGTGAGTTCCAGGATAGCTGGGGCTATAGGGAGACCCTGTCTCAAAAAGATAAAAAAAAAAAAAAAAGAATATTCTATTTAATATTGTGTTTCCATGACAGGGGAATTTAATTATGAACTATATTCATTTTAAATTTTTTTATTTTTTTTTATATGTATGAGTGTTTTGTCTGCATGTATGTGAGTGCACCTGTGTCATGAAATGCCAGAAGGCAGTGTCAGATCCTCTGGAACTGGAGTTATGGATGTTTGTTAGCTGCTATGTTGGTGCTAGGAACCAAACCCAGGTCCTCTACGAGATCAGCTAGTGCTTTTAACCCCTGAGCCATCTTTCCAGCCCTTAAATTTTATTTTCAAATGTCCCAGAAGACCTCCTCCCCAATATGCCTCCACACTGGTGAACACTAAGCAAAGAGACATGAAGGAAACCAGAGAGTGAAGTCAGGAGGTTAGCTGGAAGAAGCAGTAACAATGGTGAATGGCTGTATCTGTGCCTCTCCTGAAGGCACAGGCCACAGGAGACAGAGAAACCCAGGCCACAAACCAGCACCTGAGCTAGTGTTAACTGGCTCAGTCAGAATGCGACCAGAGCCACACTCCCCCCATTCTCATGACTATTATGGCCCAGTTCTCACTCAGGTGTAGATCATGAAGAGCTGACATAATCCTAGACACAGCACCAACATGGAAAATCCAACATCAAACAAAAGCATATAAATAAATTTAACACTGGGCAAACTACATTTCTGAAGTCTAATTGGTTCTAACATCAGCATGAGAAAACCCACAGGACTTGCTAAAACAGACTGCAGGGCTGACTTAGTACTTCAGGGGAAGACCCATGAATCTGCTTTTCTAACACAATCCCAAGTCATGTGGATGCAGCCTGGAGACCATGAGGGATATCTGCTCCTCTAAGACAGTGGTGTTCACCATAGATGTACAGGAAGTCACGTGGAAAGCTCCTAAACACTTAAGATGCCAAACCCACACCTCAAGGCTCTGATTAACTGAGGAGGTCTAAAATGGATCCCAGAGACCCTGCTTGATTTTTTTTTCTCCCTTCAATTTGTGGTCTCTAAAGTTCCAGAGATGACCCTAATATGTGTCTGTGTAGAACACTCAAGTCCAAATAATATACATAGCACAAAGCTTGCATTCTTGCATGCCCTCAAAGTCTTCACCTTGAACACAGGTAGAGTACTCACCCAGACACTCTGCCAATGCCTGTAATGATACCACCTGCAGGGACTTCCTCATCACCATACAACTGGTAACCTGCAAATTGGGAGAGTTCCAGAAAGGGAGATCTGAAAGGAAGAAAAGGATGTGTGAATTAAATATCTGTATTTGAAAAGTTATACATAAGAAAAGATTTTTAATGGGGTAATATTTCAAAAATGCATCTCATATATAGTATCTACAAAGATTTCTAAAATAAGATATGATAAGAATATCTTAGGAAATCAAAATGTCCTTGGGCCTCTTAGCAATATATTCCTTTCCAAAGGCCAAAAATGTCAAAAGTATTTGGGAACTCTTATCTAATCCCTAAAAGATTTTAGGGTTACCTCTTCAGAGGGGAAAATGTTAGCATAGCAAAAATCCCCATTTAAAAAAAAAAAAAAAGAGTATATGAAGTTGTTCAGGAAAAAGTGATGGGGAGATATGGGAGGAGTTGGAGGGGAGGGAGTGGGCATGGATTTGATCAAAACACCTTATATGCATGTATCAAATTCTCAATAATTTTTTTGTTAAAGTTAAAAAAATTCAAACACTAAAAAAGAGTACATGTCTTCTGGCTTTCATTGACAAAATGGTTAATAAGTTTTTGTGTATGATCTTTAAATAGACATCATTTCAATAAGTTAAAAGTTCAATCAGAATAAAGCAACATATCTGAAATCTGCTGTCATCTATACTATTTCACTAGTTATTACCAGAACTGGATAATCTTCACCTTTGAAGACACTGCACAGCTGAATTTCAGCTCACCTAGTACAACACTGATATTCTGGAAAGCAAGAAATGCCAGATACAGTACTCCCTATGCGCTTCCTCTGGAAAGAAATGTGGCATTACATATAATGCAGCGTTGTTGTTGGACTCAGGAAAGAACTTTGGAGAAAACCTTATAAAACCTTATAATCACTGTGCTCCAAATTATAATCAAGCAACCAAAAATAAATTTTTAGGAATTTACATGGATTTAGCATGCAATAGACTACAACATAACACTGGGTATTTACTTTTTAAAGTGTGTGCACATGTGTGAATTAACAGAAAGAGTAACAGACAACATTTACCATGCACCTTTCTCTCATCTATGGGCTTTATAAACACTAACTCATTTGCCAATGAGAAAACCAAAACACAGAGTCACTAGTCTAAGGTCACACAGCTGGCAAATGGCAGGACTGGGATTCTAATAAGCATTCTGTTCCCAGGGAAAATGCTCTTAGCCACCACTGTATTGTTCACTTCTCAATTACATACATGTTCAAGATACAACTGGGAAAAAGAGTTCTAAAACACTATATTTGGTATGATTATTATTTTTTTAATGCAGGTGCCTGATACATAAAGGCTAAAAGAATATACATTGGGGACCAAGAGATGGCTCAGCAGGTAGAAGCCTTTGTACACAGGCATGACAACCTGAGTTCAATCCCCAGATACCACAAAGTAGTAGGAGAAAAGTGACTTGAGAGTTGTTCTGACTTCCACACACACTGTGCCATGATGTGCACACACTTCCACACTTAGACTATCTTTCACACACTCACAGACTAAATAAATAATACTAAGTGTTAATCTCCAGGCTATCTGAGGGTACATGTCATAAGAAAAACTATTTTGGGGGCTGGGTCTATAGCACAGTTGATGGAGTGCTTACCTGGCATACACAAAGCCCTGGGTTGGATCCTAGGCACCACATGGTGGTGCATACCTATAATCTCAGCATTAGGGAGGTAGAAGTAGGAGGATCAAAGCCAGGGCTGTAGCTCAGTGGTAGAGTGCTTGCCAAGCATAAGTGAAGCCCTGGGTTTAATCCCCAGTACTTTCAAAAGAGGAGGAGGAGATTCAAGGTCATCCTAGGCTGTACAATGAGTTTGAGGCCAGCCTGGGCTACATGAGACCCTGTCTCAAAAAATGAAAGAAACTAGAGAGATGGTTCAGGGATTAAGAGCACTTGCTGCTCTTGCAGAGGACTTGGGTTCAGTTCCCAGCACCTACATACTGATTAACACCCATCCTTAACTCCAGTTCCAGGGGATCCAACAGCCTCTTCTGGTCTGCACAGGGACCAGGCACACATGTGGTACACTTAGATATATGCAGGCCAAACACTCATACACACAAAATATAAATAAATAGGGAGCTAGAGAGATGGCTCAGTGGTTAAGAGTACTGGTTACTATTGCAGAGGACCCAGGTTCGGTTCCCAGTACTCACATGGTAGCTAACAACCATTCTTTACTCCAGTTCCAGGTGATCCAATGCCCTCTTCTGACCTCTAAAGGCATTGCATGCATGTAGTGTACTTACATACATGTAGGCCAAACAGACATACACGTAAAATAAAAATAAATAGAAAATTAAAAATAATAAAAATAAATTCTTTTAAAAGAGAAAAATGAGGGGCTGGAGAGATGACTCAGTGGTTAAGAGCACTGAGTGCTCTTGCAGAGGACCCGGGTTTAATTCCCAGCACCCACATGGTGGCTACGAACCGTCCTTAACTCCAGTTCCAGGGTAATCTGAAGACCTCTTCTGACTTCCATGGCATTGCATGACACGGATGCACTCAACATACATGCAGGCAATACACTCATACACAAAATAAAAATAAATAAACAAAATAAAAATAAAATATTAAAAAAGACAGAAGAGAAAGTGAGAGGGAAGGAGGGAGAGGGAGAGAAAGAAAGAAACAAAACGTATGGATTTATTACTCCTCCCAGACTTCGCCTTGTACCTTGAGCCCCATCCTTCAGGAAACAGGGTGACTATAATACACGTGGAACCCAACTCTCCCAGGCCTCCACTCCTCTAACCTGTCTGATCCCCAACACATGTACCTCAAGTCAGTGCCCTACTGCTCAGTCAGTTCCTAATACAGCAGCCAGAAGAACATCTCCTTCGTTCTTCCAGGAGAGCAAAGACATGTATCCATTTTGTTACTTAATGTATCACCGCTGCCTGCAATAATGGCCCACATGTAGTAGGTTCTCAATAAATGTGTACTGTTAGAACTTTCTAAGAACCAAAATTCAAAGTCATTTACTTATAGGACTGTCCAGGGGAACAGAGAACACCCTGGGGTAGCAGGCGACTAGTACCAACCCTGGGTCTATGAGGTTGTCGATTCTCTCTCTAGGTAACAGTTTTCCTCTTGATGTATGCCGGGCCCGGGCTTTCTCACTGCCTCCTACAATAAAAGCATGATCAGATCAGTGCACAAGATAAGGCCTCCATTCCATTTAATGCCAGAAAAACATACAATGTTCCACTCAAAACATGACACTTTAGCTCACATCTTGACAAAATTGCACTAGTCACAGAGCAGCTGACCTATCCCAAGCAGGCTACTTTAAGTCAAAGGAACACTAGCCTCACCATCCAACCTGCAGGCGAGGACTCCATGTCTTGGGTATCTAACCCCCAAGTCTCAGCAAACCACAGTAATTAAGTGAGAAGAGAAGATCAACCTGTACATAAAATGCTTATTTTCACTATTGCCCCTAAATTTATCTTAACATAGTCTTTGTCTAGTGAAGTATTCAATGATTTAAGGAAACATTTCTTTGTTGATTTAAATAAGAAATTATGTTCACATCTATTTGAAACAAGCTTCCAAATACATCCTTGTTTTTCAAATCAGAACTCTTGGCTGCAGAAGGATATTTTTTTTCTTCTAAGGAAGCACACAACAAATTCTTAAGATTAAATCTACTGTTAGGTTACCAAGAAAATGATATTTTACAGTTATTTCTTCTTTCAAAATGAAATAATTCTATGAAAGAAAGACTTAGTTATAAAATAGTATGAGTAAAATTGTTTTTCTTTTCTCTCAGCCACTGGCCACATCCCTAATGATGTGTCTTTAGGAGCAGGGGAAAGGAGTGCAGGGGGACGAAGAGCAGAGGAGATTCTGGGGGATGCTGCCTTGATTTTCGTGATGATTTCATGGGTATATGTAGGTCAAAATGCTTCAAACTACACACTTTCATGCAGCTTACTATCTATTAATTATGCTTCAATATATAAAAAATAAACAATGGGGCTTGAGAGACATCTCAGCAGTTAAGAGCACTGGCTGCTCTTGCAGAAGAACCCAGTTCAATTCCCACATGGTGGCTAACAACTGTCCCTAACTCCAGTTCCAGGGGCTCCGATGCCCTCTTCTGGCCTCCACGGGTTTTGCATGACATGGGTGCATTTACACATAAAATAATTAAAAAAAAATTTTTTTTTAAAAATGAAAGGACTGCCAATATATTTTAAAAAATAAAAGCAAAGTTAGGTGTGGTGGCACATGCCTTTAATCCCAGCACTTGGGAGGCAGGGGTAAGAGGATCTCTGTGAGATTGTGGCCAGCCTGCTCTACATAGTTCTAGGCCAGCTGGGCTCCAGGGAGATGGAAAGAAGAAAAAAGGGGGGGGGGAAGGAAAGAGGGAAAAAGAGAGAGAGAGAGAAGAAAGACAGACCTGGGCAAGGGTCTTCGGAGAGTCAGATTGATTAACATAAGTGCTCATTAAGGGGCTAGCAGGAAGGGGTCCAAAAGTGGGAGGCTTAGGCAGGTGGATAGCTATGAGTTCAAGGCCAGCCTGCACTACATAGTGAGTTCAGGTAACCTGGGACTACAAGGAGACCTTTTCTCAAAAAGACAAAAAAAAAAAGTGGGAGGTGGGTAACAAAGAGGAGGAAGGGGATAGAGTATTTAAGACCGTATCACTCCTTAGCTCTCTGTACAGTCTGTCACAGGTGGTTACACTGTATCACTCCTTAGCTCTCTGTAGAGTCTGACACAGGTGGTTAGACTGTATCACTCCTTAGCGCTCTGTAGAGTCTGACACAGGTGGTTAGACTGTATCACTCCTTAGCTCTCTGTACAGTCTGACACAGGTGGTTAGAGTGTATCACTCCTTAGCACTCTGTAGAGTCTGACACAGGTGGTTAGACTGTATCACTCCTTAGCTCTCTGTAGAGTCTGACACAGGTGGTTAAAGCAGTTCCCTAGCACCCATACAGCAGCTAACAACCATCCCTAACTCCAGTTCCAGGGGATCTGATGCTCTCTTCTGGCCTCCACAGGCATTTCATGCATGTGGTACACTTCCATGCAGGCAAAACACTCATACATTAAAAAATAAAAATGAATAAATGGAGCCAGGTGTGGTGCATGTCTTTAATCCCAGCACAAGGGAGGAAGAGGCAGGTGGATGTCTATGAGATCAAGGCCAGCCTGGTCTACATAGAGAGTTCCAGGCCAGCTGTGGCTACAGGGAGACCCTGCCTCAAAACCACCCCCCCTGCCAAAAAAGAAAGAAATTGTTTAAGCTTCCTGTCTCAACCACCAAAACCCTCTGTAGTTTTTTAGATCCAAGGATAAAAATAAAGCACTTCTAAATTTATCAAAACACTTAAAGTCCTTCGATTAACTCAGGTCAGTCAAAATACTTAGTTCTGGCTATTGTGAAAACACATCAGGGGTAATCCTTTCTCTGCCTACAGAGATGACTGAGTCACTCATATAATCCTACATGCTCAAATAGGGACAAAAGGGGAAATCAAAGACAACAGAGCCGGGAAGAAACCTGAGACACAGAGGTGTGATAACAGAAAAGCAGGCAAGGGACACCTAATCCCATTTATCTCATTTATCACGTTCTTGCTAATGAGAAACTTCAAGGGTCACTATGAAACAACCCAAAACACCTGTCCCTTCCTCCCATCTGAAAACCATATTGGAAATTGCATGAATTAAATTTCTTTTTAAATCTAAGGGAGGGGACTGGAAAGATGGCTCAGTGGTTAAGGCACTGGCTGTTCTTGCAGAGGACCCAGGTTCAGTTCCCAGCACCCACATGGCAGCTAACAACTGTCCTTAATTCCAGTTTCAGAGGTTCTGACACCCTCTTCTGATATCTATGGGCATTGTATGACACGGGTGCACCCATATGCATGTAAAATACTCATACACATAAAAGAAAATAAATAATTTAAGTCAGAATATATAAATTCCACAATCAGAGGGGGAAAAATGAAAAATAAAAAAAGGAGACAAGTAATATTTCTCAATTCTTAATCAACATACTAAGTTAGTCCATGGGTAGTCAGAGCAAAATCATAGGAGAAATGCCCAAAGCAAGGAGCACAAAATCCCCTAAACAACAACCACACACGCGCACACACACACACACACACACACACACTTTGCTATTAAAGTGATTATGAGACTGCCCAAAAGTGTACATTTAGAGGGATTTTCTTATGGATGATTTTTTAAATTCTATTTTTTGGTCTTTTTGAGACAACGTCTCTCTGTAGCTCCAGCTGGCCTAGAATTCACTATGTAGACCAGCCTGGCCTTGAACTCACAGAGATTCACTTGCTTCTGTCTCCTGAGTGCTAGGATTAAAGGCATACAAATGTTTTATTTATTAATTTTATTTTATGTGTATGCGTGTACTGCCTGCATATATGTAAGTGCACCTGTATCATGCAATGCCCTTGGAGTTCAGAGAGGGCATTGGATCACCTGGAACTGGAGTTACACACAGTTGTTAGCCACTATATGAGTGCTGGGAACTGAATCCCGGTCCTCTGTAAGAGCAGCCAGTGCTTTTAATTGCTGAGCCATCTCTCCAGCCCCTATTTATAGGTAATTTTTTTCTTCTTAATATTTCTTTATTTTCTAAAGTTTCTAGAATTATATATTAATATAATTTAATCATAAGCAATATAAATTAATATATATACTTAAGCCAGGCTTAGTGGCATGTACCCTTAATCCCAGCATTTGGGAGGCAGAGGCAGGAGGATCTTTGTGAGTTTGAGGCCAGCCTGGTCTACATAGGGAGTTCCAGGCCAGCTGGGGCTACAGGGAGACCCTGTCTCAAATAAATAGATAGATAGATAGATGATAGATAGATAGATAGATAGATAGATAAACTTACATAATGTCCACTTCTAATATCCATCTTCATGGCATGATTCTAGGCAAAATTAGAATAGTGATGGTTGAAGTTGTTCTCTCCCCCAATTCTGCCTCACCCCCCAGGGGCCGGCTCAGTCCTATCCTGCTGGAGACCAGCCTTCTCCTGCAGCTCACCAGAGCCTGCCTACCCTCCTCAGCAGGTACCCAGTGCTATAGGATTCCCTAATGTCCCAGGGAACCCTCAATCCATCAAATACCACTGTGAGGATGATCGTAATCATGGAGTTACCTCTATCAACGGAACACGTTTTCACTTCCACAGAGCTCTGCATCTTTCTCTGGGGACAGTGCCTTAATCTACTTCTATTTTTCTGGGATAGAGGGATGGGTGTGCCAGGAATCTAATCCAGAGCCTTACATACCTAAAGCAGGCACACTATCTCTGAGCTACAAACCCAGGCCCTCTGGAAACAGTATCTTTTAAAGGGGTGTTCAACCTTTTGACATTGTAGCATGTCATCTACACAGTTTACATTTGAGATTTGTGCAAATTGAATTACAAAAAAATTGCAAAACAAACAAACCTCTCAATGTTTTAAGTAAGTTTATGTTTTTTTTGTTAGCTGCATTTGTAGCTATCCTTAGCGACATGCCATCCACCAGCAGCTGGTTGGACACACCAGACAGACCTTCAAGGGTAGGAATTCCAGTCACCTTTCTGAAAAAGGTTTTACTAATTTTGACTACAGTGCTATAGGCACAGATCAATATATTCTAAATACCTCTATTTTCTGTCCGTTTTAATGAATTGATTATTCTATATAACCTATTAATTTAAAAGACAGAAATAAGTACTTAGAAAGTGAATACTTATAATTCACAGACCTGTTCCTAAATTTAAGTATGAGATATAGGTTTAAATGAGATTCTTAAAATGTACTAGAAACCTTATTAGAAGAATTAAATGATTCAGCTGGGCATGGTGACACACACCTTTAATCCCAGCACTTGAGAGGCGGAGGCAGGCAGATCTCTGTGAGATCAGGGCCAGCCTGGTCTAAGTAGCCAGTGGCAGGCCAGCTAAGGCAACAGAGAGACCCTATCTCAAAAAGATAAAAAAAAAAAAGAAGAAGAAGAATTAAATGATTCAACAAGGGCTGAGGATGTAATCATTAGTAAAGTACTTGCCTAGCATAATGAATTCCTGGGTTCAATCCCTTGCAACACATAAAATGGGCATGACTGTCCATGCCTGTAATCCCCTGCAGTTAGGAGGTAAAGGAAGAAGGATCAGAAATTCAAGGTCATCCTCTGCTACACATGGAATTCAAAGTCAGTTTGCGCTACAAGAGACCTTGCCTCAAAAATAAATGATTTAACTAAAGTGCTTAGTTATAAAACTAACAAATCAATCTGGTACAACTCTAGCAAAATTCTATACAAGACCAATAATGAGGCTCCTTCTTCCTAATACAGTACACAAGTGGTACACAAGTAAACAGGCAACTTTAGATGTCCTCTCTGTTCACCTGTCACTAATCAGTCACCTTTCCTAAATAAATTCCTTAAATAAAAAAAATACATTGCCTTTAATCCCAGCAATGGATTAAAGGAGGCAAAGGCAGACAGACCTCTGTCAGTTCAAGGCCAGCCTGGTCTACATAGTGAGTTCCAGGCCAAGAGAGGGGCTACAGGAAGACCCTGTCTCAAAAAGAGAAAAAAAAAAAAAAAACCATAATATTTTTTGTCCATTTACTTCTCTTAATTACTTCAACAGAGGAAGGCTGTCTTCCATATGACGATGCAACAATACTCTCAAACCATAGGTTACAGGTGAAAACAGATTCTACCTGTGAAGATACTGGGAGGTTTGGTTTGGTTTGGTTTGGTTAGTGAGGGCTATAAAATTCATATTCTTCCTTCTAGGTAGGTACCTATAACATACTAAGAATCTTATTTTGAAGATGGGTGTAGGGGCACATGACTGGAATCAGAGCATTTGGGAGGCTGAGGCAAAAGAATCCTGAGTTCAAGGCCAGCTTAGGCTACACAGCAAGACCCTGTCAGCAAAGGAAAAATCAGGGGGCTGGAGAGATGGCTTGGTGGTTAGGAGTACTTGCAGAGGACCCGAGTTTGGTTCCCAGTACCCACATGGTAGCTAACAACATTGAAACTCCAGTTCCAGAGGATCCAATGCCTTCTTCTGGCTTCTTCAGGTATTACACAACACGGGTGCACTTACATACATACATGCAGGCAAAACACTCATACAACCCAAATAAAAATAATTTTTTAAAAAAGGAATAAAGAAAACAAACTGAGGTGTAACACAGTGCTTACCTAATCTTATATTCTGGACTCGTTCATGAAGTTCATTTACTAGAGCTTTCATCTGTTCATAATTCTCCTAAAACAGAAGCACAGAGGGAAGGGGACAGGACTGTTACAAAGCAGCTAGCCTTTTATCAAAGTAAGAGTCAAGAAACATGTCAGGGACTGAAGAGATAGCTCAGATGTTAAGAGCTCCTACTACTCTGGCAGAGGACCCAGGTTGGGTTCCAGCACCCAATGTTGACAAACAACCACCTGTAACTTCAGTTCCAGGAGATCCAACGCCCTCTTCTGGCTTCCACAGGCTCCTGTACATACATGGTGTATACAAACTCATGTAGACACACACAAATAATAAATAAATCTCTTTTTTTTAAAAAAGAAACACATCAAAGCCTGGAAGTATGACGAGGGGTAAAGCACTTGACTAGCACACATGAAGCCTGGAATTCAATTCCAGTACTGCAAAAAAGAATGAATGAAAGGGGGAAGGGAGGAAGAAAGGGAGGAAGAAAGGGAGGAAAGAAGGAAGAAGATAGATACCATCTCTGTGTGACTTCTACTTGGGGCCACTCTTATCCATGTGGCCTCCAAATTGGCCAGTCTATCCTATAGAAAGATTAATTCCTGCACTATTGTTCTAAAATGATGGCCAAATTTGTTTTCTCCCCCTATGTAGAAGCCTTTGAGAGGGAACTGACACTAATTCTAACCACTCCAACAGCTATCAAAATACCTGAAAGCAAACCCTGAATCCATCTCTCTTGAGTCTAGCC
>NW_008342399.1:3202870-3215796 GCF_000622305.1 Nannospalax galili
ATTTTAATTTTAAAAAATAGAAAAAATATTTTTTTAAATCTAAAATAAAGAAAGATTAATTCCTACCCATCTTGTTCAGCTCTTCCCTAGAACCACACCCTTGTGACCACCTCTCAGCTCTTTTAAAAGCTGACTCACATTTCACTTTCTCTACTCAATGTCATCTGACCACTCTCACTCTTTCTTCCTTAAACATTTACTGAACTTAATTGTCATCTACTTTCTTTCTCATTTTAAGAAACTTTTTAAGGGGCTGGGGAGATGGCTCAGCAGTTAAGGACACTGGTTGTTCTTGCAGAAGACCTGGGTTCAAATCCCAGCAACCACATGGCAGTTAACAACTGTCCGTTAACTCCAGTCCCAGGGGATCCAACAGCCTCTTCTGACCTCCGTGGGCACTGCACGACATGGGTGCACTTACCTACATACAGGCAATACACGCATACACATAAAATATAAATTTTTATTTTTTAAAAAGAAACTTTTTAAAAACCATTTCCTAGAGCCCAAGGTGACTTAAAACTCACTGTATAGCTAAGAATGACTTTGAATTTCTGATCCTCCAGCCTTTGCCCTCATCCTCAAGTATCGAATTATAGACATGGCCCACCATAGCCTGTTTTTACAGCATGCTTTCTAAGGGTTAGAATGCCATCTATTTTGTCTCATCAGTCACTATCGTGAAATTCTAACCAATGCAGAAATACTTGTTTGTTGATAAATCATATTAAAAGCAAGGATCAGTGGCAGGATAGCGGGATGCATTGTATTTTATGGTTTAGAAAGAACTTGGGAGGTGGAGGCAGGAGGATCAGCAGTTTAATGTCATCCTCAGCTACACGAGTTTGAGGCCAGTTTCAAAAAAATAAAAATAAAAAGACAGCAATAAAAAGAACAAAACTCTATGCTTGTACATGTTTAAATATTTTCTAAGTGATTCACTTGTCACCCTTCTGCATTTTTAAGTTTTGTTTAGTCAAGTATATTACTTTAAAACAATATTTTTACAACTGAGTATTTTTTGGAACTTTAGAGTTTGTTCCACTAGAACATTTTTTCCCCTAATGTAATGAACATTTCTGGTTAGTTTCTTGGATGTACTAGAATGCTCACAGCTTCCTGGCTTTAAGGCAAGCAGGGTGCAACCCTGGGCCTTCTCTGTGGGGCAGCCCTTGGTACTTCCTCCTTTCCAGTCCCATCATGCCCTACACCCTAAGGGCCTGCTGGGAACATAGCTGAAGAAGCTACAGGAAGCAGTGTCCCCCACCTGACTCCTCCTATGGACTCACTAGAGAGCTTCTAGACAATGAATGAATGATTGAATGAATGAATGAATGATTGAATGAATGAATGAATGAATACCGATGCATGGTTCTGCCCAGAGCCTAACATCAGTGGTTATAGGTGTGGCCTGAGTGTTAAATGCTTTAATGTTCCTCGGATGAGTCTAACCTGCAACCCAAATGGAAGAAACACTGGCAATAATCTCAATTTCTGAGATTCCACTGAGAGCAAACTAAATCTACCAAAGACAAGGGGTTTAGTAAGAGGCAAATCTTCTCCTTTCCCCAGAACTCTTCCTGACTAGTATATGCTGATAGTAACATGAGGCAGGGAAATCCATAAGCACTGTCGCTGCTATTATTATACACAGTTTTATTCCCACACAGTAAATGCAGAAGCTGCTCAGCTTATGAGGTTCCTCACAAGTGCAGCTCAGTGCCAGAGCATGTTCATTCTGCCAGTCACCAAGAGGTGGCATTACAACGATGCACAAACTATCATTTGAAATGTATGAAGGTACTCATGAGCTGCTTTTCAGAACCTCCTCTGGAACCAATCCTTGTAAAAGCAAGGGCTGCATCCTCCGCTATCCTGAGCTGCTTTGTCATCTGACAGAGCCCTGGCAGAAGGACAGGACATGTTTAGTAAGGAGAAGGCCTTGTGCGCTGTGCATAAACCAGACAGTGGAGGAGTTCAGGGAGATGGAGCCAGACAAGGTCTCCATATCTGACACTATGTCTCATTTTCCTCCCCCATGATGCCAGGCTGCATCTAGCACACTGCAGCTCAGGGCCAGGTGTACCACCCTGACCTCAGTCCCTGAGCAACCAGGCACGTTCTTACCGCTTAGATGAGAAAAAGCTTCTGACAGATGCTGCTAAGTGGAAAGGACAGTGGGTTTATTTCATTGCAGAGGAAAACAAACACTCTTCATTTTGACTGGGTACCAAAGGTCCATTCTTGTAATTTCTATAGTCACCACAGGTTTAAACTCACCTAATTAATAACTAAGTATTCCAAAAACTTTATTTCAAGGATTTCTTCTCAAGGGGAGAGAGAGGATAAGGAGAGGTTGATCAATAGTCATTTACAGTTAGATAAGAAAACTAGTTGTATGTCCTTCTATACAGTAGAGGGACTGCAGATGAACACTGTACTGTTTATTTCAGAAAAATCTACAAGATGGAGTTTTAATTATTTTCACCACAAAGAAATGATATATGGTAGGCTGGATATAGTGATATACACCTGAATCCCAGCACTCAAGAGGAAGATATAAGAGGATAATGAGTTTGAGGCCAACCTGAGCTACAAAGAAGCAATCAAAAACAAGTAAATATTTGATAAATATGCTGACTCTGATATAGCACCACACAACATGTATATGGATTAAAACACCAAATGGCACTCCATAAACATGTATAATTTCTGTCAATTTCAAAAAGTATTTTAAAAAGAAAAAAAAGGAATCTGTATGTGTCATTAAAGGGTGACAAGGTAGCAAGCCTTCTTCAATAACCCAGTGGGTCAAATTCCATTGTTCCTCTTTGTCACAGTCAAGACAGCAATTTCTGCATCCCCATGCTTACTTTAAAATTTTCCTGGAAAGAACCAGGTGTGATGGCATACTCTTGTAATCCTAGCACTCTGGAGGCAGAGACAGGCAGAGCTTTATGAGTTTGAGGCCAGCTTGGTCTACATAGAGAGTTCCAGGCTAGTCAGGGCTGCATATTGAGAACATTTTTTAAAATATTTTATTTATTATTTTTATTTTATGTGTGCATGTATTGCCTGCATATGTATAAGTGCATCTGCATCACGCAATGCTTGTGGAAGTCAGAAGTGGACGTCAGATCCCCCGGAACCAGAGTTATGGATAGTTGTTAGCTGCCATGTGGGTGCTGGGATTCGAACCTGGGTCTTCTGTAAAAACATTCAGTGTTCTTAACCACTGAGCCATCTCTCCAGCCCCCAGTGAGAACAATTAAAAAAAAAAAATTCCCCTGGGAAAAAACTCACCCAGGTTTCAACCCCTGTGTCTCCTCTATTTCAAGCAGTCAAGATTTAAAAAGATATCCTGAAAAAAAGCACAGTACTGGAAAAGATGGGCCAATAGGTCTTGCCAAGATCAGTTAATCATGTCTCCCCATGTTCAATAAAAGTAACAGTGCTGCCAAAGAAAAACATCTAAACACCATTATCTTGGTAAGGTATATGTGTACGCTGAGGAACAATCTCACATCTCTGTTTAAAATTGAAGAGTTGGGCTGGTAAGATGGCTCAGAGGATGAAGTGCTTGCTGTGCAAGCCTGATAACCTGAGTTCGATCCCCAGGACCCACACAAAGATGGAAGAAGAGAACCGAATCTATAAAGTTGTCCTCTGACCACCACACACACACACACACACACACACACACACACGTGCACCTACATACATACATGCACCATGGCATAGTCTCCACCCCTACCCCATCATAATAATAAATAAAAAATTTTAATATATATTAAAGTTGATGTGAGCAAGGAAAGCAGGGTTTCCAGTTGTCATATGTAGCATTATTTTTCTCTAAGTGCATTCATAGCAGTTCCCCTGTAGCCTCAGTGGATATTTACCAAGAGGTCCCACAGACATCTGAGGCCACTAAACACTAAAATGTTCCTATGAGAAAGTGTAATCCTATAAATTAGGCACAGTAAGAGGTTAACAGTGATAAAATAGAAAAAATAGTTTAAGATATAGTAATTTATACTAAAATATAGTATAACAATATAGTATAAAAGTTATTTAACCCAGAACTTGGGAGGCAGAGGCAGGCAGATCTCTGTGAGTTCAAGGCCAGCCTGGTCTATATAGTGGGTCCCAGGACAGCTGGGGCTATAGGGAGACCATGTCTCAAAAAAAGACCAAAAAAAAAAAAGTTATTTAAAACTTACGAACTGTTTCTGGAATTTTTCATTTGATATTTTCAAGCTCTAAGAGGCAATAGGTAAGAAACTATAGAAAGACCATGTGTGGATCCTGGGATGACAGTACTCGCTCCTGTCAGTCCTGCTTAGCTCAACAGTACTAGAACAGCTAGGGAACAGGGTGCATCCGGGCAAGTCAGTCAGGGTCTCACAAACAGTTTCAGCTCCCCTGTGATTTGTCATCATTGCTAACTTAACATTTATGGAAATCTCCAGACACAGACAAGAGCAAAAAGTCTAATGAACTAAACTACCCAGTGTACTTCCACAATTCCCCAAATATGGCCAAAGTGGCTTCCTTCTTTTCTAGCCATTCTTATTTTAAAATTACGTATTTTACTTATCACTGAAAAACACCAGCAGCAAGTTCTGCATTGGCTTCAGTAAGACCAAAGAGTTCATCTTTAACACACCTACTACACTTCAAAATTAAGCCAACAAGTCATTACTTTTTACAAATTATTTATTGTGTATCTCCTTTTAAAAAAACTTTGAGGCAGAGTCTCACTATATAACTCAGTCTGGCTGTTCTGAATTATTTTACAGGAAATTCTAGATACAATGTTTCATTTGTAAGTACTCCTATACTGCCAAAAGATAAGAACTATTATTACAAATCAATAATCTATTAATTTCAAATATTCGATTAGTGACCTTTCCCCACCTGCCAGATTTGGTTTTCATGGTTCATTTACTTAAACAGGATTCCACACAGTAAGATCTCTATAGTCCAACTGGTCAATGTGCTTCTTAATCTTTTCTAAAATAGCTCTCCATCTTCTTTTTCTTGAATGTTCTGTTTGTAGACATTTCCCACAGTGCGAATACATCCTCCAAGCGTCCACGAACTCGTTCTTCCCTTAGATCTAAAGACTGATGAAATTCCGGTGTACCTACAGGGTTTTCTTTCCTTCATCCTTTTTTTCCCCCTCTTCATCTTTTGCAACATCCAGTCAAGATTTAGCTGACCTCCCCTCTACCTGCAGTCTAGCTCCTGATCTCTTTCTTACTAGTTTTGAAAAATCACAGGCACTAAAGTAGAAAGCCAATGAAAACAGTTCATACACACCCCAGGAAACCAAGTGCCCTCTGTTACAGTAGCCCAGTCCTGACGTACAGCCTCTGCAGCCAACATGCTGCTCAATTCAGGGCAGCATCAACCAAAACTAAAGCTGGCTATCCTCAGGGTATTTGCCTTCACTAAGCCATCCTCTTGTTAGGAAACAGGAAAAGTGCCAGACATGGCAACACTTGGCTTTAATCTAGTCCTGGGGAGGCTGAGGCAGGAGGACAGAAAGTTGAAGGCCAGTGTGGGCTACATAGTGAAACCTTGCCTCAGAAAAAAACAAAAGCTAAACTTAAGAAACAATAAAGGAAACTCATTATTGTAGTTTGTCTCTCCATTGCTGTGACAAAATACTCTGACCAATACCAACTTGGGGAGGAAAGGGTTTATTCAGCTTACATCTCCCAGGTCACAGTTCATCAGGGAGCCCAAGGTAGGAACTCAGGGCAGGAACCTGGAAGCAAGAGCTGGAGCACAGGTCATAGAGGAACACTGCTTACTGGCTTGCTCCCTGACCCCTGCTCGGCCTGCTTTCTTATGCAACACAGGCCCACCTGCCCAGGGGTAGCGCTACCCACAGTGGGCTGGGCCCTCCCATATCACTCAACAATCAAGAAGATGCCCCACAGACATAGCCACAGGCCAGTTCAATGGAGGCAATTCCCCAATTGAGGCTCCCTCCAATCCAGGTGTTTCAAGTTGAGACTAAAGCTATCCAGCACAACTGACCCCTTGTCAACTTGACACAAACACATAACTATTAAAGCACAACCTTTCCATTTCTTGTCCCCAAGATAGATGTTAATATCACAACATAAGACAGTACAATCTTAAAAGCCCCACAGTCCTTAAAAAATCCAAACACTTAAAAATCTCTTAACTGTGGGCTTCTGTAAAACCCAAAACAAGTACTGTCTTATTTCAAAGGGAAGAATCAGGCATACCTAAGCAAAACCAAAGTCCAGCAAAGTAGCTCAAGGCTGGACATCCGGGATTCACTCATGATCCTCTGGGCTCCAAAGGGTACTGGCAGCTCCACTGCTCTGACTCTGCAGTCCACAGCACACTCAGCTCATCTCGCAGACCCAGGTCAGCTCCATTCCACACCTGCCGCTGTCCTTGGTGGTCATCCCATGGTCCCAGCACCTCCAAAAAGCTGGGGTCTCCACTGAAACTGAAGCTACACCTTCACCAATGGCCTCTTCTTGCCTCTGGGGTGCAAAACCTCAGATTCTCTCCATGATCCCTTCAATCCTGGGGTCTTCACTGCAACTGAAGCGGCACTTTCACCTACGGCCTTTCCTGGCCTCTCAGTGCCAAACGTCAGCTGCTCTCTGTGACCCCTTCACGCTTTCAACACCAGAACCACGTAGGAGACTCTTACACATTACCAAGTCCCACTTCCAGCTTGAGATAGAGGCTCAGGTACCCTCTTTGTGCTGAGCCTGAGGAAATACCTCCCAGAAGACTTCACCTCAGTGATGCTGGTATCTTGTTACTTACAGCTGATTTTTTCAGCCCCAGATAACCAGGGTCTGAGAGCCCGAGCTTAAGCCCAAATAAAGACTCTTTGTTCTTGCATGCCCTCTGGATTCCATGGTTATTCTTGGGGGTCTGTTCTCTGGGCACAACACTCAAGGCTGGACATCTGGGATTCACTCATGAGCTTCTGGGCTCCAGAGAGTTCTGACAGCTCCACTTCTCTGACTCTGCCATCCACAGCACACACAGCTTGTCTCAGAGACCCAGGTTGGCTCCATTCCACACCTACTTCTGTCTTTGGTGGTTGTCCCACGGTCCTGGCATCTCCAAAAACCTGGGGTGTCCACTAAACTGAGGCTGCACCCTCACCAATGGCCTCTTCTGGCCTCTCAGGGTACAATGCCTCAGATTCTCTCCATGACCCCTTCAATCCTGGGGTCTTTACTGCAACTGAGGCCACATTTTCACCAATGGCTTTTCCTGGCGTCCCAGAGTGCCAAGCCTCAGCTGCTCTCTATGACTCCTTCACACTTTCTGTTGGAGACCTCTGTTATGCAAAGTAGAAGTCCCTTCACGACCGGACAGCTCATGCAGCTCGGGATCATGTGCTGAGGGCTCCTTTCATAGCAAGATGTCTTCCTGGCATCTTTCCTGTCTCTCCTTTTGAAGTGTCCACCACAAATGCCATAACATAAACATGGCCTTTGGCTCTGAAAGCTGTGTGATTTTTCCAGGTGGCCAGCAGTCTAGCAGTGTGGCAGAAATCCACTTCCACATGTAAATAGAATGTCTCACAAAGCATCTAACAGCCAAAGATTTTACCACTACCCCCATGGTATAAATGTCTTAGTCTTCTCTTAATAGTCAGAGAATTGGGCTGCAGAGAGCTGGGTGACAGAAAGCTGGGACACAGAGAGCTGGGTCTCAGAGAATAAAGCTGTAGCACAGACTAAGCCAAGTCTTGAGTCTTGTGTGACTACCGGCGGCCCAATCTCTCCGGGGGGCAGCACTCCCTCGTTACCGACTCGTGGACATCCTAGCTTTCACTGTCTCCGTACTTCTCCCATGGGGTTCAGTGGCCAGTGGACCTCGCATCCTGAGGAAAAGTACACGGGTGAAATAGGGACAGGATTTCGGCAGGACAACGCTCCTGTAGCAGAGAAACTGCAGAGACACGGGACCCGAGCCGCCGGGAAAAGCCTGCAGATCCACCCTGCCATTCTGGGAGTGCGCCCAGAGAGAGTGCGCCCCATACTTTCAACACCAGAACCATGCAGGAGACTCTTACACTATACCAAGTCCTGCTTCCAGCTTGAGGGTGCACTGACCCTGAGGAAATACCTCCCAGAAGACTTCACCTCAGTGATGCTGGTCTCTTGTTACTTACAGCTGATTTTTCAGCCCCAGCTAACCAGCATCAATTGTCCCAGTAAAACAAAGGTTTTACTTCAGGTTCTGGTCTCTTCTTGATCACAGCTGATTCTCCAGCCCCAGCTGACCAGAACCCACAGATTCTCAATTCAAAATATCACACAAACAGCCCTGATACTCTTCCCTTTGAAGTGGGAAGTTTGAAGCTTCACAAACCAGGCCTCCATTGTCCACAACTCTTTCAGCGTAACTGTTCAAAGTTCCACAGCAACAAACTCTAAGCACTCAATGGCTTTTCCAGCCCAAAGTTTCAAACATTTCCACAGTCCTCCAAGGTCAGGTCTGTCATAACAGTGTCCCACTCTCTGGTACCAATTTCTGTTGTAGTTTGTCTCTCCACTGCTGTAACAAAACACTCTGACCAATACCAACTTGGAAAGGAAAGGGTTTATTCAGCTTACATCTCCTGGGTCACAGTTCATCAGGGAGCCCAAGGTAGGAACTCAGGGCAGGAACCTGGAGGCAGGAGCTGGAGCACAGGCCATGGAGGAATGCTGCTCCCTTGCCCCTGCTCAGCCTTCTTTCTTATGCAACACAGGCCTAGCTGCCCAGGGGTGACACCACCCAAAATGGGCTGGGCCCTCCCACATCACTCAACAATCAAGAAGATGCCCCACAGACACGGCCTTAGGCCAATCCAATGGAAACAATTCACCAATTGAGGATCCCTCAGCCCAGGTGTGTCAAGTTGACACTATAGCTATCCAGCACTCATTCTTTGCCAAGGTCTTCTGAAGTACACAGTAGCGGAATGAGAGAGAGTAGGCATGACAGACAGATGCTCACGTGGGAAAAACAGGAAAGAGAACAGGGACTAGGGCCAGAGCACTGGGAAACAGGACACAACCTCTCCATACCATCTCTTCTCCTCGGCAAGGTTTTATCTTTTGTCCCCCTCTCATGGGTGTGTTTAAATCACTTTACTGCTTATCAATAGGGGCCCCAGGAGATAAGGTACACCAAAGAGACTGTTTTCTATTTTTGTTTTGAGAAGTGTTCTTACATATTCCAGACCATCATGGAACTCACTCTGTAGTCCACGATGATCATGAACTCCTGATTCTCCTGCCTCTACTTTCCAAGTGCTGGGATTAGAGGCATGCACCACTATGCACAACCTAAGAGGTTTTTGTTTTGTTTTGTTTAATTATGTGTATGTGTTTGTGTCTGTGTGTGTGTCTGTGCAAGTTAAGTGCAGGTGCCTGCAGAAGTCAAAGGTGTTGGATCCCCCAGGAGCTGGGGTTACAGATGACTGTTAGCCACCTAATATATTCACTGGGAACTGAATTCAGGTCCTCTGGAAGAGCAGTACATGCTCTTAACGGTTTTTATTAGCACACATTTTTGAAAAAGTATTATTACTCTGTGTGTATGTATGTGTGTGTATGTACCATGCACACGTGAAGTCGGTTCTCTCCTGTTTCTTTGTGGATTCTGGGGCTCAAACTCAGGTCTCCAGCTTACACAGTGAGTACCTTTACCCTACTAAGCATTTCACCAGTCCCTAAATACTACTTATGCATGATAATGGGTTTTTATTATGGTATTTTCATACATGTACATACCATACTGTGATCATATTCACCCCCTACCACTACCCCTCTAGCCCTCCTCCCACTCCCACTAACCCCCTTCCTCCTTCCTACTAGCACCCTTCTACATTCATGCCTTTTGTTTGGTTGGCTGGTTTGTAACTTAATGAGTTTCATGAGAGCTACTCTGCAGGGAAGAAGCTTCTAGTCCAGTACCAGCTTGATTTCCCTATGTCCTGCAACCAAGGTATGTGGAATCTTCAGCAATAGGGTCTTACCTCTAGTTCACAAGGTACCTCCATTCAAACTTTCCTTTTATTGGCTTATCAAATATCAGATTTCCTATGGCTTTTTCATACATCATTAGTTTTGACTGACCTTCCCTCCCACCCGTCTTCTCTTGCCTCTCTCTGTCCTCCTCCCCTGTAAACAGCCCCCTCCCTTCCCTTATCACATGTATTCTCCAAAATCCCCCTTAAAGACTCTTTGGTCCCTTTCCAGCTTCCTATACAAACTGACTCCCACATAAATACACATATATAAAAGTATAAACTAGGATCCACATAGGAGAAAGAATATGTGGTATCTGTCTTCTGAGCCTGAGCTATTTCACTTAACATACTATTTTCTATCTCTATCCATTTTCCTATAAATTGTATAATTTCATTTTATTACGGCTGCATAAAATTCCATTGTATATATGTACCACATTTCCATTATCCATTCATCAGCTGACAGAAATCCAGGCTGATTCCATTTCCTTGCTATTGTGAAGAGAGTAGCAATAAGTAAGCGCATACCAACATCTCTGTGGTAAGACATGGAGTCCTTTGAGTATATGCCCGAGTGGTCTAGCTAGATCACATGGAAGTTGAATTTTAAGGATTTTTTGTTTTGTTTTGTTTTTTGAAACAGGGTCTCCCTGTAGCCCCAGCTGTCCTGGAACTCACTATGTAGTCCAGGCTGGCCTTGAACTCACAGAGATCTGCCTGCCTCTGCCTCCCAAGTGCTGGGACAACAGGCATGTGCCACCATGCCTGGCTATTTTTAGTTTTTTGAGATACCTACATACTGATTTCCATAGTGGCTGCACCAGTTTACATTCCCACCAATAGTGAATAATGGGTTCCCCTTCCCCACACCCTCACCAGCACTGTCAGTTGCCTTCTTGACAACAGCCATTCTGATACGGTAAGATGGAATCTCAAAGTAGTTTTTTGTTTTGTTTTGTTTTGTTCCCTGGCTGGCCTAGAACTCCCTAGGTAGACCAGGCTGACCTCAAACTCAGAGATCCGCCTGCCTCTGCCTCCAGAGTGTTGGGATTAAAGGCATGTGCCACCATGCCCAGCCCTAAAGTAGTTTTAATTTACATTTTCTTGATAGCTAAGGATGCTGAACACTTTTTAAAATATTTATTGGCCATTTGTATTTCTTCTTTTGAGAACTCTGTTCAGTTTCATCACCCATCAATGTCCACACATTTTACACAGTATCTACCACTACATCCATGATGTTTAGTATTGAGGCAGACCCTACTAGCCACTTGTTCAAACCCATTCTCTCCATCTTTGATGATTGAATCCCAACTGTATTCCAGATGACAACATGCTTCATGTTTGTAGATAGGTGTGGGCAGATGACTAAATTCTAACCAATTAAAGAGGCAGAAGTTGTTAGGTCCAACTTCTAGCAAGGCTCCTTAAGAAGAAATCAAGCAGGGGCTAGGGAGATAGTTCAGTAAAGTCAATCATGAGGACCTGAGTTCAATCCCCTAAAGCCCAAATTAAAAAGCCAGGGGTGACGGCATGCATTTGTAATCCCAGTGCTGAGGAGGCAGAGACAGGTGGCCTAACTGGGGTGGGGGGGGAGGAGGAGGAGGAGGAGGAAGAAGAAGAAGGCTGGAGAGATGACTCAGTGGTTATGAACCCTGACTGTTCTTGTCAAAGACCTATGAATCTCAATACCCACATAGCAGCTAACAACTGTCAAACTTCAGTTCCAGGGATCCAACACCCTCTTCTTGCATCCTTAGGCACTGTACAACACAGGTACACTTACATACATGCAGGCATAACACTCTTATACATTAAATAAATAAATTAAATAAATAAATAAATAAATAAATAATAAATGGTCAGTAACTGAGAACACTGAGGAAGACTATCCAAAGTTGATATGGGACCTGCATGTGCATCTGGAGTACAGGTACAACATACACACACACACACACACACACACACAGACAAGCAGGTGAGGCTCCTCCCTTGCCTGTCCACCTTTCCTCCTACTTTGGGACTCAGACACAACAGAGTTTGGAGCAGTCATCTTAGGCCATAAGGTAGACTGTATCACTTACCCAAATTCTTCCTTTCTCCCACTATGAGGAAACTGAACCTCTCTACCTGTGATGATTCATATCGAGTGTCAATTTGATAGTACCTAGAATTACCTAGAAAGAAGCCTCTGGGTGTGTCTGTGAGGGATTACCCAGACTATATTAGTCTCTGAGCAAGCCTGTGAGGGATTTTCTTGATTAAGTTTACTTAGGTAGGAAGCTGCACTCTAAATGTGGCCTGCACCATTTCATGGGCTGGGTGCTGGACTGAAATAAAAGAGAAAGAGAACTGAGCAGTAATATCCATCATCCTTTCTGTCTCCTGACTGCAGATGCTAAGATACTAGCTACCTCAAGTGCTTATGCCAGGATTTCCCCTGCCATGATGGGCAATACCCTCAAACTGTGGGCCAAAATAAACCCTTTCTCCCTTAAGTTGCTTTTTTCATGAACATTATATCACAGCAAAAGGGAAAAGTCACTAATACACTACCTACTATCTTTGAGTTTGTCCAGTTTCTGGTTCTGGTAGTGGCATGTGGGCAGAGCAATGCACCAGTTCCAAGGAGACAGGGCCTAAGTACTCCAGACCGTCACATGCTTCACCCCCTGTGCAAGCACGACATACATCATCCCCTGTATCCAATGCCCCTTCGGCCAGTTCCTGGAATAAGAACAAGTGAGCAAACCTGGTGTTGCCTGCCCCAAGTAACTCAGAGATCCAGAAGCAAAGATCAAATACTTGTTCAGGTAGATCTCTGTGAGTTCAAGGGCAGCCTGGTCTACATAGTGAGTTCAAGGCCAGCTATGACTACAGGAAGACCCTG
>NW_008342399.1:3216588-3219413 GCF_000622305.1 Nannospalax galili
AAAAAAAAAAAAAAAAAGAAGTCTTTGCTAAAGTTAAATAACTACAAAAATGTTTTTGCTTTAGTATTTAACAGAAATAGTGCTGAAAGTAATGAAGTCCACTGAACATATTACTGAGTGTTCCTTACGGTGTTTACACCACATACTGAATGTCAAAGTGAAATAATGTCACAAAAATGTCATAGATACAGGTCATCAGTGCTGGAGAGATGGCTCAGAGGGTAAGAGCATTGACTGCTCTTGCAGAGGACCCGGGTTCAATTCCCAGCACCCACATGGCAGCTACAAACCGTCCTTAACTCCAGTTCCAGGGTAATCTGAAGCCCCTGTGGCATTGCACAACATGGGTGCACTCACTTACATGCAGGCAATACACTCACACACATAAAAATAATAAAATATTTTTTAAAAAAAGAACATATGACTTAAAAAAAAAAATAACAAAACCATAGCCACGGGGCAGGCAGGATACCTATAATTCCAGAACACAGGAGGCTGAGGAAGGAGGATCTCAGGTCTGAACCCAGCCTGGGCTACATACAGATCTCTTGACTAAAAATAAAAATTAAGGAGTTTAGTAAAAGTCAAAGGACATAACAACTGAAAGACATCAAATCAAGAAAAGGCCACTCAAAATGGTAGGAAACTTCAAGGGACTTTTGCTCACTTTTGTCTCCTGCCCCAGTACAGCAAATGTTGGGACAGAGGAGTTAGCACCTTAGGTTCTCAGTTCCCCTTCCCAAACCGGAGGAAAAATAGACCTTTATATTTCCTGTCTAGAGGCATCATGAAGGACTGACTTTGTTGTGCCTATAGCAGATCTCAGCTATAAAGAAGGGAGGAGCTGTACTCAAGAAGCAGGGGAAGCGGCTGGGGCTGTAGCTCCCTGGTAGGGTGCCTACCTGGCACACTTGAAGCTCTGGGTTTGACCACTAGGAGGGGAGAAGGGGAGAGGATAGGGGTGGGGTGGGAAGAGAGGGGTGAAGGGAAGAGAGGGAGACCCCAACTGACTGGGACAAGTCTTTGGGAAATTAAGACATTTAAAGAAGGTTGTTTATCCAGGGATACCACAAAGCTACACACAGGCCAGGTAAGATGCATAACAGAGAGACCCGAGATGATCATTCCCAAACATAGAACATGCCCAACTAGTCAGCGAGGGCTGCTCTGTCAAAGAACAAGTCTGAAAGGTTATGAGCTGGCTTTCCTTTCAGACATTCAAATTTCAACAACAAAAACCAAAAGTTACCCAACGAAACCAGAAAACAATCCATTTAAAAGAAATGATTTGCCAGAAACTGTTCCCAGAAGACAACAATCTGACTTGCTAGACAAAGACTGTTTGCTTGCTTCTTTGTGACATGGTCTTACAGTGTCCGGCTGGCAGGAACTCATATGCAGGCTAGCCTGAAATCAGAGATCCACCTGTTTCAACCTCTGAGTGCTGGGATTAAAGGTGTGGGTTACCATACCTGGCCTTAGAAAAAGACTAGAATGCTTTTTTTCTTAAAAATGCTTAAGTGCTTGGAGGCAGAGGCAGGTAGATCTTTGAGTTTGAGACCTGCCTGGTCTACATACTGAGTTCCAGGGCTACACAGTAAGATCCTGTCCCAAAACAACAACAGCAAACAACAACACAAAAGGAATACAGAAATAAAGAGAATTATGAATATATGAACAAAATGAGAACAATAAAGATAAAAATTACAAAAAGGATGGGTGGGCAAGAAGGCTCAGTGGGTAAAGGTGTTTGCACCCAAGCCTGAAGGCCTCAGTTCAGTACCCAGGACCCATATAGTAGAAGGAGAGAATTGGCTCCCAAAAGTTTTCTGATCTTCACTTGCATGGGGATGAGTGCCCACACACATACACACAAAATAAATAAGAGGCAATAAAAAAATTACAAAAAAAAAAAAGTAATTCAGAAGCTGGGCATGGTGGCGGACTCCTTTGATCCCAGCACTTGGGAGGCAGAGGCAAGCAGATCTCTGTGAGTTTGAGGCCAGCCTGGTCTACATAGTGAGTTCCAGGTCAGCTGGGGCTACAGAGAGAGACCATGTTTCGAAAAAAAAAAAAAAAATTCAGAAATTTTGAAGCTGTAAACTACAATAACCATTTTAAAAACTCAATTCTGGGGATCAACAGCAGACCAATTAGCAAAGTAAACTTGAAAGACAGGTATTTGAAATTATTGAGTCTGAGGAACAGGAAAAAGAAATGAAGGGGGCTGGGCATGCAGGCATGGGGGCTGCATTCATGAGACCATGGGTTCCATCCCTAGTGTAAACACAAGGTGAGCAGAGAGGGAGGAAGAAAGGGAAGGAATAGGCAGAGCCTAAGATTTTATTGTGACCAACATATAGATTATGGTAATTCCAGAATCAGATGAAAGAGATCAATAGAAGAAATGGATAGGTAGAGAGAGGGCGGGAGCGAGAGGGTGGATGGAGGAAGGCGCGAGCGGATGGATGAAGGCACCGAGGCACAGATGGAATTCTCAACGGGACACAGATTTATTTCGCACAGGGCACCTTTCCCTCGGGAAGGGAAAGATGTTGGCGGAGGGAAAGATGGAAGGGAAGGGAAGGGAAGGGAAGGGAAGGGAAGGGAAGGGGGAAGGGGGAAGGGGGAAGGGTGTTAGGAAGGGAAAGATGTCAGGGAAAGATGTCCAGGAAAGATGTCCACCCACGGGTTGTGAGCTGGGACTTTATATATGGGGGCTTTAGGGTGTGGAAGGGGGAATGTTTGGGGGAGAAATCAGGGAGGGGGAAGCAGGTAGGATTAGGGTGTGGAAGTGTTTACTTTTTCCCTCTTAAGATGAGAGA
>NW_008342399.1:3219495-3252951 GCF_000622305.1 Nannospalax galili
AGAGGAAAGGCAGGCTGCTTCTCAGCAGAGTTTGTAGGTCCCTGTTGGGGAGGGGGGGGCTGCTATTTGGAACCCTAACAGAAATAATGGCTGAAATTTTCTTAAATTTGATAAAAGATCTGAATGTATAAATCCAATAATCTCAACAAATTTCAAGAAGGATAAATTCAAAGAGGCTCACACCAAAACATTAGGATCAAACTGCTGAAAATAAAGACGAAGAAGGAATCTTTACAATGGTAAGACTCATCACATAGAAGAGATCATCAGTGAGATTATTATCAATCGATTTCTCAGCAGGAATCTTGGAGGCCTGAAAGGAATGTGGTGATCTATTTAATGTACTGAAAGAAAAATGAAAAAGAGAAAAGCTGTTGTTAAATGCAGTGGTGTGCACCTGTAGTCCTAGATATCAGGAGGATGAGAAGAACGGCTTCAGCCAGGAGTTCAGAGCCAGCCTGAGCCACTTCACAAGACCTCAGTTATTAAGGAAAAATAAAATTGTCAGGGAATTCTACTGCCAGGAAAACTGTTCTTCAAAAATAAGGGAGATTGGGAAGCAGAGACACATGGATCTTAGTGAGTTCAAGGCCAGTCTAGACTACATGGAAAGTTCCAAGCCAGCCGGTGCTACTAGTGAGACCATGTTTTTGCTTTTGTTTTTAAAAAGAAAGGGAGAGGGCCGGGTGTGGTGGAGCACACCTTTAATCCCAGCACTTGGGAGGCAGAGGCAGGCAGATCTTTGTGAGTTCAAGGCCAGCCTGGTCTACATAGTGAGTTCCAGGACAGTAGGTGCTACAAGGAGACCCTGTCTCAAACACACACACACACACACACACACACACACACACACACACACACACACAAAGGGAGATATTAGGATATGTTGGAATAAACAAAAGCTGAAGGAATTAAACTCACTATCACTAGAACAGTTCTATAAAAATGCTACTGGGCCGGGTGTGGTGGTACACACCTTTAATTCCAGCACTCAGGAGGCAGAGGTAGGCGGGTCTCTGTGAGTTCCAAAATCTTTGGGTTAGAATGAACTACAGACAGTAATTCAAAATCACATAAAGACATAAAGATTTCCAACAAATGTAAATATCTAAGCCAATATAAAAACCAATATTGTTTTAATGTTGGTTTGTAGTTCTTTTATATATTTTTTTAAATTTTATTTATTTATTTATTTATTTATTTATTTATTTATTTATTTTTGGTCTTTTTGAGACAGGGTCTCCCTGTAGCCCCAGCTGGCCTGGAACTCACTATGTAGACCAGGCTGGCCTTGAACTCACAGAGATCTGCCTCCCTAGTGCTGGGATTAAAGGCCTGTGCCACCACACCTGGCAATTTTGTATATTTTTATTTTTTGGTCTTTTTGAGACAGGGTTTCCCTGTAATCCCAGCTAGCCTAGAACTCCCTATGTAGACCAGGCTGGCCTCGAACTCACAGAAATCCGCCTGCCTCTGCCTCCCAAGTGCTGGGATTAAAGGTGTGCACGACCATGTCCCGCATTTCTATTTTATTATCTATAGGATTTAAAATGCAAATGCATAAAAATTATAAATCTATGTTAATGAGTACATAAAACAGTATATGAAGCTGTAATCTGTGACATCAATAGCATAACTAATTTGGTAGAGCTGAAAAGGATAAGAGTTTCTATATGCATTAATTCTAAATACATTGTTATGCCAGGTGTGACCACCTATGTATGCAGTCCTAGCTCAAGAGGCTAAGGCAGAAGGATCACTTGAGCCTAGGAGTTCAGGGCCCATCTGGGCAGCATGTTGCCTCTCACAAAAATTAGGTTAAAGAATGAAATAAAATTTAAAATATAAGATCCAGAGCTGGGTGAGGTGGCACATATCTAATAACTTTAGTACTCAGGAAGCTAAAGCAGGAGAAATGAAAATCTGAGGTCTATCTAGACTATGTGGTGAAACTATGTAAAAAAAAACTCATCTACACTATAAAGACTCACTTTATATCTAAGGATGCACAGAAGTTAGAAGTGAAAAAAATGGAAAAAGATATTCTATGCAAACAGTAACCAAAAGAATGAAGTGTTCTCTGATATGACAATCATAAGTAAATAAAGCCACTTAAGATAAATGGTAGTACATGCCATTAAGCCTAGCACTTAGTGTGCAGAGGCAGGCAGACCTTTGTGAGTTCAAGGTCAGTTTGGTTACACAGCAAGTTCTAGTGCTACATAGTGAGACTCTGTCTCAAAAAAAAAAAAAAAAAAAAAGATTAAGGACATCCTAACATAGATGATTCAAACAAAACCATCACCAAATACATTCTCTGCCACTCATTTCCTCTCCTCCCCCTCCATCCTCAACTCCCCCAACTCTCAGATGCCCAGATGCAGTCAGAACTCTGACCTCTCATTACCTGAAAGGTCAGTTTTTCTTACCACTGCTTAACTTCGGTCTCTTCTCCAAATCCACAGGCTCATGCCACTTCTCTACTTAAGTATTTTAAGGATGGTTTGCAAAATGAGATCTAAATGTGGCTTTTGCGTGCAAGGCCCTCCTGTATTGGTATTCATAGCAAATACTTAAAGAGTACCTAGACAACTTACAGGTTTCTGAGTTAACTTCTCCCCAATACTTGCAGGTCCTTTGCACAATTCAGATGTTATCTACATAAGCTTGGAAACCACTGAACAGATTTAAATTTTCATACTCTTAATATTTCACAAGTTCTGAGTCGTTTCTTTACCTGGTAAAACCTCCTAATTCCTAGAAAAGATATTTAAAAATACAATGGAATATGCATTTCTGTAAAAAGAACTTTAAAGCATTGTAAACACAGTCCAGTGTCTGCTGTGCTAGGCCGGTGGTTCTCGAAAGTGGCAACAACATCCCCCCACGAAGAACCCCACTTTAGAGACCCAGACCATGCACAGCCGGCTCAGGCGGCTGCATACTTAAGCTTCCCGGGTGACAATTCTGAATCAGGTTCTGACTTCAGAGACATAAAAAGGCAGTTCTAAAAGTGAATTAAAATCTCACGGGAACGATTTTCTTCGGCAAACTTTACTTCACCCTTTGTGCGTCAGAGAAAAGAATCTGGAGCTGGAGGGAACACTGCAGCAGCGGTCCACGCGTGCCCACCCTCCAGCCGGTGGTGACACCCGGCCAGCTGGGTGCACAGGCCAACTGCACGCCCCTGCAGCCTACCTGGTAGGTGGAGGAGCCCGAATCCGGCTGGGTGCCCAGCGTGGCCACCGAGTCTCCGTGGTAGGCGCGAGGCCGGGGGACAGTGGCGCGGGCGCAGGGCCGCAGAGCAGACCTAAGCGCGGCCCACATGGCGGCGCGTTCACCGAGCGAGCGAGGATAGTTAGGACGGCCGGCGCCAGCCCAAAGCTGGTTCTCTCTTCAGCAGATCTGCAGCCCCCAGACAGCTGCTCCTCTCGGGTCCCTGCAGCAGCGGCCCAGGCCTGCAGGTTCCCGGGCCAGCCCGGCACACGTGCCTGCGAGAGCCGTTTCCCATTAGTTATCACGGCGCGCCACGCCTCCCGACCCAGCCAATGAGGGACAAAAGAGCCGCTCCGCGAGGCCCCATCCCCTCGCGAGCCCCGGAGCCGTGCTGCGTTGAAAGAGCCACAGGATTTTGTGTTCTGGTTGGCACTCACGACCATCAGGACAGTGGCTGCTCGCACAGCGCAGGTGAAGCGCATCTGTCAGGCGTGCAGGCAGCACCCCAAGCCTCCAGTTCTGCATTGAAGAGCTTAAGCACCTCTGACCATTAGAATAAGAGACTGTGGACAACAGCGTTGGAATCTTCAGTAAGAGACCCTCAACACACCCATAAGAATTAAAAACACTATACGAAGAGTCTTGAATTTAGTTGTTTTTTTTTTTTCATTCAAATACATAACACCACCTACTACTGCATGGTTGCTTAGCAGGGCAGAGTGAAGACTGAGGGAAAATAAGAAAGCCTCAGTTGAGGCTAGAGCTAGGGTCCACGATGTCCTGGGACTAAGAGGCTGTTTTAAGAGAATAACACAAATGATGACATAATAAGAGCCGGATTGGTTAGGCCTAATATCAAAAGAACACACTCCTATATAGATGAAAAGCCGAGCGTGGTGTTGCGCGCCTGTAATCTCAGCACTCCAGAAGTGGATGCAGGAAGAACAGAAGTTCACCTGAGCTAAATGACGCCATGCCTTAAAAAAAAAAAAAAATTGTGGGGGAAGGTTGTTCCTTAGCAAAGCACTGCATGCAGACACACTGTGAACTCTGCCTGGTTTGGAGAGGGTTAGTGAAAAAAAAAGGAGAACTGAGCACTTCTGGGGCAAGTGAGTCAACAGGAATTCACTGAATCATAGCAAAAGCACAACTCTCATCTCAAAGGGATAAGAGTTTATTCTGGAGCTAGATGGGAGTGACCATGGCCCAGGAACACAGATTCAGGTTACCCCAAATTCCATGTTATGTGCCAGGGTAGAAGCAGTTTCATGAAATTTTTATAGTAACAGAACAAAGAAAAGTTTTACATCAAGATACTTTTCAAATACATTGGTGGAAACGTTAAGTAGGTGGACACAGCAAAAAGAGAAACCTCAAATGCAGTAATCAGCTACCAATAGTACTTCAGCCAAGACTGGGGCCTGCTATCCACTTCCCTAGTTCTCTATTTGAGTTTGCATGAGTCTTGTGCATACTGACACCATTGCTGCAGGTTCATATGAGCAAGGTCACAGGAGCCTGTAAGACAGTTTTCGTATGGGCATGCATCACCTCCACTGGCTCTTACAACCTTTCCATCTCCTCTTCTGCAATGGTCCCTGAGTCCTGGGTAGGTGAAGTTTAATGCAGGACTCCTGTCTGAGGGCCCACACTCTGCAGATGCTTATCATCTATACTTTGGCCGCTTGTGGCCTCTTTTAATCATTGCCCTCTTTTGGATAAAGGAGTTTTGTTGATGAGAGTTGGGAAATGCATTAGTATTCTCTCTACCCCTTGTTTCGTAAGCCTCAGGTGTAGCGGTCCCATTGCAGATGTGTCACTTAGGGTTGGGCATTTCACAGACAATCTCTGTGTGTGACCAGTTGCGGAACACTATAATAGTTATCTGTCGCAAAAGAAGCTTCTTTGATGAGTGGTGACTAGCATACTTGTCTGTAAATATAAAGATCCATATTTAGCACATAGTAAAAAGTTACATTTGTCTGGGGGATATGACAACCTTAGGGTTTTCTTTAAGACTTATGACCTCTCCGGCCATATGTATTTGGCTATGTTTCTAGTACCACACATGTGTTGCCTCCCATTCAGCAGCCTTAATGCCAGTTACGCAGCTGTCGATTACCCCAAGATAAAAGTGCCACTACTGGCACAATATAGTTTGCTGTGCCAGTCATTGTTGTGGTTATTAGGTGTTAAAGCTGGAGTTGGACCACTGATTGATGTTCTCCCTTAGCAGTTTATATAGTGTCTCCAAAACTATGAAAGCTAGCTTTCAGGAGGTGACTTCCAGGTCAGTTCCAGCCCCACTGCTCCAAGCCCTGTGTCTGAAGTATGTCCTGTCTTCAGTAATAAGCCCTTACTTTCAAGTTCTGGGAGGCAATCAAGGGCCTGTGTAATTTTAGGAGTTTCTTAGACTATCCTGGCCAAATACTCAAAAGGAGGTTTCTCCTGTCTGGAACTGTTTCTTGTTATATGGCCTTCAGCTATACACATAGATTCATGCAGAAATATTTAAGTATAA
The DNA here is from genome assembly GCF_000622305.1 of Nannospalax galili. NCBI lineage: Eukaryota > Metazoa > Chordata > Mammalia > Rodentia > Spalacidae > Nannospalax > Nannospalax galili. Next base: position 3,225,233 of record NW_008342399.1, read on the forward strand.
TTTTCAATAGGCTTTAATACATATATAAAATTTAGAGAACATTTTAATAAGATAATTTTAAACGAAAATCCAGGAAGTTATATCTAAAATATAGGAAACATATACATGGTATCGTAAATATCTAACAGCAATAAATACAGGTAAAACATTAATAGTCTTTTTTTTAACCAATGTAAACTATTTGTTAAAGACAGGTCATTATAACAAGCACGTTGACTTTTTAAAAATATTTTATTTATCATTTTGATTTTATGTGTATGAGTATATGTAAGTGTTATACAATGTATGAGGAGGTCAGAAGAGAGCGTCAGATCCCCTGAACCTGGAGTTACAGATCGTTGTTAGTTGCTATGTGGGTGCCTCTGAAATTATTTTTCTTTAAAAGTATTTATTTCTCCTTAGGGTTTTAGGCATCCATAAGATAAAATTTTGGCAGTTTTGACTGTATTTATTTATTCTTAGCCACGTTGACTTTTGTAATAAGTATGCTAATCACTTAACAAGTATTTACCTAAACTATTTTTTCTTTAAAATTAGACAGAGATGAAAAATGATCTCAAATGTATTTTTTAAATAATTTTTGAGTATTTCATACATGTATATAAGGTGTTTTGATCAAATCCATGCCCACTCCCTCCCCTCCAACTCCTCCCATATCTATCACTTTTTTCTGATAATTTCATGTACTCTTTCTCCTTCTTTTTATTTCTTTATGGGGCTTTTTGCTACTCTAACATTACCCCCTCTGAATAGGTAACCCTAAAATCTTTTTAAGGGTTAGATAAAAGCTCCCAAATACTTTTGACATATTTGACCTTTGGAAAAGTATATTGCTAACAGTCCCAAGGACATTTTGACTTTTAGCCAAGAAACTGGCAATTTTTCTTTGGGCCTTTTTTTTTTTTTTTAAAACCCTACCTGCCTAGCCAATTCCTACTTCTTATTCTTATACCATCCTCTGAAGAGGTTACCAAACTTGCAGGTAGGAAATCGGGATGCAGACCACTCTGGCTTCTTCCATGTTGAACAGGGATGCAGGGTGAGGCAATTAGCGCACCCTTTCAGTGAGTCTCTCTAAAAGGCACTTACCTACATGCAGGCATTACACACATACACATAAAATTAAAATAATAAATAAAATTTTTTAAAAAGACTCCCAAATTGCATAACTCTTTTATCACCACGTGAAGGCAGGATCTGGATGCTCTCAGGCAGTCCCCTGCATTCTCAGCCCCTATGCCAAAGGGAGGTCAGAACCTGTACTCTCTGGTGGTCTACTGAGATCACAGATGTTACACTGATGGAGGTTGGAACCCACCCTCTCAGGCTGTCTGCTAAGATCTCAGCCTTGTCCTACCTCAAATATATTATTATAATATAACACATTATCTATAAACTTTAAGATGTCTTTGTAAGCCTTGAAGCAGGGTTTTTTGGGTTTTTTTGGGGGGGGTTGTGGTCTTTTTGAGACAGGGTCTCCCTGCAGCCCCAGCTGTCCTGGAACTCACTATGTAGACCAGGGTGGCCTTGAACTCACAGAGATCCACCTGCCTCTGCCTCCCGAGTGCTGGGGTTAAAGGCATGTGCCATCTCGCCTGACTTTGAAGCAGGTTTTTTAAATGACCGTTTTTCTTTGTAAATATTTAGAGTTGGTTTTACTTGTGTTTGGTAATGATTTGGACCTTGACAAACCTGTTTAAAGTGGCAGTAGTGTTCAAGAGTGTCCTTAAAATCTTTAAAATGTTTATATTCATATAGATATGATATATACAAAATATATCTAAAAGCACAGAGATAAGCTATCTTCTTAATATTTGGAATAAAGAGTTTAGCATCTCAGGAAAGCAATTATCCATAGGAAAAATTGCATTCTGGAACAAGTGTAATCATCTTTTAAAATTAACTTATCTTCTCAAGCAACAGGAACCACATGATACAACCACAACAAAGACAAGGATCAAGGCGATAATATCTTCACCAGAATTGTATAATCAAGTATATCTTGTGTTTTTTAAAAAGGAGTCTTTAAATATTTAAACTTGAAAACTGATGTTAATTCTCTCATAGAAGATCTAGGATAATTAGTCACTTCTACTTGTTTTGCCAAAGTGGCCCCATTGGTTTAATATCTTCTTTGTCCTTTGCCATTATTCTTACCCTTTAATTGGCATACTGGACATGTGGCCAAGGTAACTTAATTTTTTACAGTTGGGACAACGTGCCTTAAATTTAGTTTTATTATGAGCCCAAAAGAAGCTGAACTAATTTAACAACTCCAGCTTACATGAGCTCTTATAAGTCAGTTTGATACCAAGTAAATTATTTTTTAAAAAGCATAAGCTCATGTAAACAGTGCACACACAAGCAGTCATATGTAAGATAGGTTTTTTTTAGCAGCCAAGATCTTGCAATCATTTTTTGTTAGATTATGTATTCTGTAATCCTCATTGTAAAAAGGAAATTTAACACAAAGATCTTTAGCAAACATATATCCATTGTTTTACATGTAGTGTAGTCTCAATAAATAAAAAACTTACCTTTAACAATTTCATATTAAGAATATTTTGAAAAAAAAGAAATGATCGTTATCTCTATTACACAATTGAAATAAAAATTTAATTAGTAGTAAGCTGGGTATGGTGGTGCATGCCTTTAGTCCCAGCACTCGGGAGGCAGAGGCAGAGGTAGGAGGATCTCTGTGAATTCGAGGCCAGCCTGGTTTACATAGTGAATTCCTGGTCAGCTGGGGCTACAGGGAGACCCTATCTCAAAAAGGTCCCCCAAATTTTTTTTAAATTAGTATACATTTATTTAGAACATGTTTTTGAAGGAAATCCTAATAACAATCTATGTATTTAACAATCAGTTTTATAGTTTAATACATATCTCATGATTCTAATGAATGCTTTGTAAACAATTAGCATTTTAAGGTTTTATGAAACACTTAATAGACAATAAACCCAAAGATATTGTTTTAAAGATTTTCAGAGTACCCAAATTTATAAGGCAAAATACATCAGTAAAATACATTTATAAATCTGCACATGTGCATTTTAGTAGGGCATGGCAAAAGTAAAAATAAAACTAATAATTTTAGCACACAATAAAAAAGAATAAAAAAAACCTGAAGTGGCCACAATTTGTTTTAAAAAATGTTTTGAGGGGCTGGAGAGATGGTTCAGCAGTTAAGAATACTGACTATTCTTGCTGAAGACCCGGGTTCAAATCCCATCACCCACATGGGAGCTAACAACTGTCCATAACTCCAGTTCCAGGGGATCCGGACAGTTCTGTTTTCCATGGGCATCGCAAGACACAGGTGTACTTACCTATATGCAGGCAATACATGCATACACATAAAATAAAAATAATAAATATTTTTAAAAATGTTTTACACAAACAACACATGAAAATAATTATCATAAACACACATGACACAATTACATGAAATCTAGATGTACCCAGAGTGGGAGAAGGTAGAAAGCTTATATATGTGAGGAAGGCTTAGCACCCTAAAAGAAGAGAAGTTGAAGTTTGCCATGTGAACTAACATCGCTTTGTCTTTTCAAGAGCTAAATAACTGAGGGGGAGATGCCTTCACATACAAAACCAGCAGAGTTCCTCTTGTCTAAGCTATTAGCATTACATAAATTGGGAAATATTTTAAGACATCAGGTTAAGAATAAAGTGTAAAAATGGAACTGTCCAGGGGACACAGGACTAATGGGGCTGGGGGATGGTAGGAGAGTATAGGGAGAATATACTCAATGTACAAATATATATATGGAATAAACTATAAAAGCAGTTGTTCTGAGCATACTGCTTTCGATCCAGAATGTGCTACTTTGAGAAGCAGTCATCTCATTTTGTCTCAGGCTGCTCTCTTGGAGGTAAGAGACTGGCTTAGGCTCAGAGATCAGCTCTTATACTGTACCCCAGAAAAAGCTGTATGTTGCATCTGACCCAGGTACCAGAGTATGGATGATCTAGGGAATTATCAAGTGGGTCTCTGGCCAGAAAAACATGCAAAAGAACTAGAAGTAACACGCAAACCATGCTTAGCAGGGTTGATCATACAAGTGACCGTCAGAAAAATCACCAGTAATGCTTCAAGATGGATCTCAGCAGGAGCGCCCAGGAAGTTCAGCAGTGACTGAGATGTAGCCGTCACGTGGTCATCCTTAGAGGCCCAAGGAGTTCTCCTAAGTTTTAGAGATCTCCACTCAGGGCAAACCAGGACATTTTAATGCAGGCTTAAGCATGAGAGTTAAAAGCAAAAGAGCTCTTCAAGTGGAAAAAATATGATATATATCCAAGTGAGTATGGCTTCCCAAAGAAAAGTGGCCTTTACAAATAGGAATTTTTTTAATTTTAAAAAATTTTATTATTTTTATTTTTATGTGTATGAGTGTTATACCTGCATGTAGGTAAGTGCACGCATGTTGTGCAATGCTCGCGGAGGACAGAAGAGGCTGTCGGATCCCCTGGAACTGGTGTTATGGACAGTTGTTAGCTGCCATGTGGGTGCTGGGATTCTACCCTGGGTCTTCTGCAAGAACAACCAGTGTTCTTAACGCTGAGCCATCTCTCCAGCCTCAACAAATTGGAATTTTTAATACAGCATAGAATTGTTCCTTTTCTTTCTCTCTTTCAATCTCTGTTTCTTTCTTTCTTTCCTTCTTTCTGTCTCTGTTGTTGTAGTTCTTCATCTTGAAACAGGTCATAATCTATTTGCATATAGATTTTGCTGTTAGGACATAGGAATGAAGGGCAAGGTCAGAGAGATGAGATTGGAGGACTAGTCTCAGAATTTATCTGTAGTTCTTACATAACCTTTAATTTTTAATTTCTTAATTTTAATATCTCCCTTTAACTCATATGTAATTTTTGATGAGCCCTTAATATTGTAAATTACCAACTATATAATTTATTTTGCTTTTAGAGATGACTTTACATTTCACTTAAAACCAATTGTCCATTTGTGATATTTTTCAATTTTATTGCCTAGGACTTCTAGTTAAGTGTGTAAAAAAATGAGCCAATTTAGGTGAGTAAACATTTCCCATTGAGGGGAACTTACTTTTGGTTAGATTTCTACTTTTTTTTTTAACATTTGTAAGTTGCAGGAGCATACTAATCAAACCTACAACCAACTGGAAAATTAAATATCTGTTGGGCTTTCTTGAAACATTTCTCCATTCCTCAGATTAGAGATGGGAGAAGTGTCCAGGGAAAAAGAAAAAGGGGGGAAAAATACTATTAGCAAGTTTTAGCAGACAGTCAGAATCAAACCTCCCTTCAGAGGTCTGAAAGCAACCAAAAGCCAAACTGAATGTTGAAACCAAAATGCTTTCAAAGCAATAAATAAATAATAAATAAATAAATACCTTAAAACAAATACTTAAAAAGACTGTGTGTGTGTTTGTTCAACTGGTGGACAAAGACATGAAAGACAGGTACAAAAACAAATCCTCATTGCATCCCAAAACTCATTGTTCAGTGTGAGTTCTGATACATACCAGAAGGACTATAAGACAGCTCTAAGTGATGATGCTGAGAGAAAAGATGGTATAGGAATGAAGCATGCCCCAGGCAGCCAGCCTTGGGATCCAGGGCATGACGACTCCTAAGAGACTGAATGTGAGTGATGGGCCTTGTGAAGGACCTTATCACACAGATGAATATTTACCTCACCATAGGTACTTCTATAATTGATCTCAAAATTCTGAACTCAGAACTTGGCAAGAAAGAAAATAATTGGAGAGCCGAGATGGCGGTGCAGTCATTGACAGCAATGGGCACTCTTGGCATAAGGGCTTAAAACATGACTCCAGGCCTCTTCATTTTATTAAGACTCTTGATGCTGCTATATTGATTCCAAAATTCTGAAGTCAGAACTTGGGAAGTAAGAAGGAAAATAACTGGGGAGCCAAGACGGTGGAGCCTCACTAGCCCGGCTGCCCATGAACAATGGTGGAGTTTGGCTGACCACATGCAGCAGTGAAGCTGTACCAGCCTGGCCACCCAGGTGCCCTGGTGGCAACCATGATTGGCTGACCATCATCATCACCCAGTGGCTGTTGAAACCTGGCTGCAGTCCTCAACAACATTAGGAATCTAAGAAGTCTAGAGATTTCAGAAAATGAACTAGAGGACACTGGTGTAAAGCTGCCATGTGAAGCTGTCAAACTCCCCAACTGCCACTCAGAGAACCTTGGGTTGGCTGCCTATGCCTGCTGTGAGGACCTAGCTCCTGCTTTTACCTACAGTAAAACCCTGTGGGGAATCAACCTGTTGGAGAACATCTTGGTCCACAGTGAGTGGGGCCTGGAAAGAGTCAAGAGTGTAACCTGCATGCAAGGCTTGTGAACAACTGATTTTGATGAAGAAAACCAAATGTTTGGACCAATGAGAAAAAGAGAAATCCCCATTTGACATTCCTAAGCAGTGTGTAAGAGAAACAGAAATTAAGAGTAAAAATTACATTCCAAGAAACTGGGGCAAATACTGACCCAAAGCCACATACAAAGGAAAGGGAGTGGGCCCTTATTTTGGCACACCTCCATGTACAAATTATAGATCACCAACACTCCAATGAGATATGATTCCTTCGGCACCCAACTCAGAGGGTTATGTAAGATGGATGGGGTTTTTCATAGAAGACATGAAGTAGGGGTGGGGGTGGGGTGGAGCCATAGAGTGAGGGGTGAGGGTGGAGATGGGGGAGGAAGTCTGAATACAATCAAAATTCATTCTATGAAATTCTTGAATCAACAAAATTTCTCTTAAAAAGAAAGCTTTGAAAGCAAACCAAAACCAAAAAGGTATCTACCAAGTAGGATCCTTAAACAACCAGCTCAGAATAAAAAAAGGACCATCAACCAAACCAAGGGAGGTCTGAGAGTCCCAAAAGAATTCACCACAATCCACAAGGAGACACCACCAAATGGCTGGACTCAATGGGTCTATGCCAGTACCTATTTCCATCCAGGTGACTCCTCAGATGAAAAGTGGATCACATGTAAATGCACCCGTGTTGTGCAATGTCCTTGGAGAACAGAAGAGGTTGTCAGATCCCCTGGAACTGGAGTTACAGACAGTTGTTAGCTACCATGTTGGTGCTGGGATTTGAACCTGGGTCTTCTGCAAAACAGCCAGTGCTCTTAATCGCTGAGCCATCTCTCCAGCCCTACCCTGGAAATTTTCACCTGGCTGGTAGCATGAGGCTGGAGTCCCAGTAACTTACAAAGTTGAATATGGAAGCTTCCTTCCACCTAGGAATGAAGAGGCCAGCCTAGGCAACATAACGAGACACATCTCAAAGCAAAATGTTTCAATATGAATTTTTGAGATAACACCATCAGTCATACAAATAGTACTGAGCATGGTGCATGGCTCAGTGGTAGAGTACCTGCCTAGAATGCATAAGGCCCTGGGCTCCACCTACAATTACAATGCACACACACACACACACATACACACACACAAACACGATAGGATGAAAATGTCCACTATATTAATTTTGAAGCGATACATTCTGTATGTATGTGTGTGATACATGTGCATGGGGGGGGGGGCCTCGGGGGTCACACATGGAAGCACAGGACAATGCCCCAAATCCTGCTCTGTCACTGTCAGCCTTATTTGAGACAGGGTCTCCCACTGAGCATGGAGATAGGCTGACAGTCCAAGCCCTGGGATCCAAACTCTGGTCCTCATACTTGTGCAGCAAGTGCTCTTATCCACTGAGCTCTTTCTAGCCCCAGAAGTAACGGACTTTAAAATCTAAGCAAAGGGGAAACGAGGGCATATTAGCAACCAGAGTAGTTTGCCACATAAAATATATGACATTAAGCATTCTACCTTGCTACAAGTTGACCCTAAATATGGTTTTGTAATGCAGAAGAAAACCTAAAGATTCACACATCACACAAGTCATACAAAGATAAAAGCAAAGGCAGAAAACCCAAACCAGATCTGTTGAATTCAAAGCATTTATTCCTGGCATTGAGGCCCAAAGAAAAACATTTCCTAAAAATCCCAGCACTTGAGAGGTGATGCAAGATCAGCAATTCAAGGTTATTCCACGTTATCCAATGAGTTTAAAGCCAGCGTGTCTCAGAAAATTAATTTTTCCTATTAGTTTTACTGTTAAAGATTTATTTTTATTTTTAATTATGTGTATGCATGTGACTATGTGGGGCTAAGACTACAAGAGTGCAGTTGCTCACAGAGGTTGGAAGGGGGCATTGGATCTCCTGGAGCTGGAGTTACAGGTGGCTGTGAGCTGCCTAATATAGGTGTTGGGAACCAAACTCGGGTTTTTGCTTTTGTTTTTTGTTTTTTGTTTTATGGGGCCGCGCAATGGTGGGGCTGGCCCAACACGCCCCACCCAGCACTCCAGCCCTAGTTCTGTTGAGACAGGATCTTGCTATGGAGCCCAGGCTGGCCTCAAACTTACAATCCTCCTGTCTCAGCCTCCCAAGTGCTAGCTACGATTATAGGCATGTAGCACCACACACCTAGCTAAGCTTTCAAAAGTAGGATACTGGATGAGATAGTAAATAATGCCTATGCCATTAGAGAAAAAATAAAATTGTTTTTTTGAGACAGGGTCTTCCTAGCCCCAGCTGACCTGGAACTCACTATGTTGACCAGGCTGGCCTTAATCTCACAGAAATTCAACTGCTTGCTTCTGCCTCACAAGTGCTAGGATTAAGGGTGTATGCCACTAAAGCAGAATAAAAACAAATTTTTCTTTAGGCTTCTGTACTATTTCACAATGTCTCTAAAAGTGAGCAGACCAAACAGCACAGTTATAGTCTTATATCTGATGGTGGGACATGATCCAAGATAAAAACCTCACATCTGGAGAAACAGCTATACTAACAAAACTTCCAGATAGTTTAAAAAAAGGGGGGGGGCACTGATATTTTGCCAACAAACACTTCAGAAATTCTGTGCTCTATTATCTCTGGGACTAAAGTTTCCAATTTGTCCTTCCTTAGAGGAAACAAAATGTGTGTTGGAAAAGGGAGAGTAAAAGAGCTTTTAAGAACATGAAATATATATTTTTTGAGATAGGGACTATGTAGCCCAGGCTAGCCCTGAACTCATGATCCTCTTGCCTCCACCTTGTGGGTTCTGATTACAGGCTTGAACTACCATACTTGGTGACACTCTATTTGTATAGAAAGAAGAAAGTACAGACTAGAGTTGAAAACTCTAACTCATCAACTAGACATAAAAATCTCTGTTTGAAAAGAACAAAACAGAAATGATATAAAATAACTTTTATTTACATAATTTATCTACAGAACATAACTGCTTTCTTTAGAACAAGAAAATTTACAAATAACATATTGCTTTTGTCAAAAAATTCTTCAAGCAAGGCAGTGTACTCAGCCACTTGCGTTTGAAATATGATGGTAAATAGTAGATATTAATATTTTCACCTGTGCCTTATTCATTTATCACACTTAGACTTTTAAATCACAATATTGGCCACTTGATAAGATGCAAGAGTTCAGGAAGTATAGTGAAGAAAGATAAAGACCTTTAATCACATCTCCTTTAAGGTTTATAAAATAAATTTTATGCAATATCTTCTTTACATCATCAAAGACCTTTCCAGCTAAGTACAATGGTTAAGTTTCTCTTTTTCCAACATTTGTTTTAAGGACATAATAATAGGACAATTTGTTGACTGACTTGATTCTCTACAAAACAAATACCCCTCCATTCTTTATACAATAAATTACATCTTCCATAAAATGGTTTATTATAGGCGAACAAGAGACAAAGGTTAAAAAAAATAAATATTATACAGGGATAAATAATAGTTTAGTCATGGTAACCTAATACCCCAACTAACATTAAGAAAAAAACCTTTTAAGAACATGAAATTTTTAAAATTTACAAACAGCATTGCAATAGCAGTGTGATTTACCACCAATGATTTTGTGACAATTAAATGAAACAGATGTATACTTAGAGTTTCCATCTAATTTATAGATCCTCCTTCATGACAAAGAAGTTAAATCACTAATTGCACTCCAGTCCAATGAATGAGCAATGCTCTCATAGCAAGTTCCAATCAACGAGCATCAGTGTTATATGTGCTGAATCCTATCCTCTTTTGTGTAGGAACTTGAAAACTGGCCTCTGATTTTTCAATATACAAAGATCAAGATTACCAAGACTTAAAAATATTTTTCCAATTGAAATAGTGATCATTTCATAATACATTCAACAAGCTTTAAAATCCTAGGCACATTTCACAACTTCTGTGACAAATAACTCATACTTAACAGACATCAGCACCTTCAGATAAGAAAACTACATTCAAGTCCTGGGGAAGTAGCTCACTTGGTAGAGTGCTTGCCTGGCATGCATGAAGTCCTGGGTTGGATTCCCAGCACCACACAAAAATGGGCATGGTGGTGCACTCTTGTAATCTCAGCACTTGGGAGTAGAGGAAGGAGGATAAGAAGTTCAAGGACATCCTCAGCTACTAATGGAGTTCAAGGCCAGCATGGCATTCATGAGACCCAGTCGTAAAGGAAAAAAGGAAAAAAGTCCAAGATACGGGTCAAACTAAAAGTACAAGCAGCCTCATTTCTTCACTCACTCATGGTCTGGCTGCTTTCACATGAATCAGCAGGCCAAGCAGGTGCCTCGAAGATTACTTGGTCTACAATCTCAAACATATTTAAAAAAAAAAAAATTCAACTGCTGAGCTAATGTATTCATCTATGAGGCTTTTCTAATAATACTGAATAAATCCACTCTTTTTTTTTTTTTTTTTTTTTTTTTTTTTTTTTTTTTTTTAAATAGTCCAGGCTGGCATTAAGCTTGCAATAACTCCACCTTGGCCTCTTGGGGGTCTGGATTACAGGTGTCTGCCACCTCGCATGGCAACCATCCCAACATTTTAAACCCAAACTACCAATTTTATATATCTACTCTTTAAAGAGCTTAATTTGAACCAGGGAAGATCTGCTAAGAGAAATAAGACATTTCTATAAATCGCCAAATCTCAAAATTAAAAACATCTCAGTTCATAAAGATGACAATCATTGACTTTACAAAGTCTTCCTATCTTATTTTCTGTTTTTTAACATCAAAATCATGTTCTGTGTTTAAAGACCTACATATATATCCTTGAGAAGAATTTAATGAGGGGGGAAAAAAATCTAAGTTTTTTTTTTTTTTTTAAAGAACTGTGTGTAAAGGAGTTCCAGTTTTACATGAAAATGTGTCTCATAAGTTGAATTTTTTCCTCCCAATGAAAATCCTGAGATCATAGAATAAGAAAAACAAAAAATTCACAGTACAAATTCAACACACTAAAGTATAAGAAAAAGAAATATTGAAAACGTAGACATTATCTAAACATTTTTAGTCATGACCTTTAAAAATATCTTTAAATTAAAGAGGAAAAAGAGACAAATATTTGTTAATGCTTTCTTTACCCACAATCTGTTATGTGAAAATAATTAAAACTGGATATACTTTTAAATAAAAAAAAATTAAAATAAATAATCTCTTTTGATGTGCCATCTTTATAAATAGCAAGTTTAAATACTAGATCTTCAATTATAACTAATGTTACATCATCATGGATTAGAAAAATACATTTTTCAGTCAGACAGCTGATAATATTAAAGTTTTAACTTACCATACCAAAGTGGAGTTTTCCAATTTCCTTTCATGTACTCATAGGAACTTACAACAATTGAAAAGGCCTTCATCATCCCTCCAAAAAGAAAACAGAAACGAAACAAAGCAAACCAAACCACATTTACAAAAGTTCACTGACTGTTAAATACAATCAAGTTCCAAATATGCTGGCGTGATGATTTACACAGATACTTCTCCACGGTATTCCCAAAGTCCAGGTGTGCTAGGCACAGGAAGAGTCCAATGTAAACAAGCGTTCCTATTTCAGTCTCAGAAAGCATTCTGAATTGCTTGGTATTTCCAAAATGCTGAGTCCATCAGAATGAAAGAAGCCTCAGAAATGTTTTCCAATGATTATAGGAGCTTCAAATCAAGCTCAATAAATACTCAAAATTGACCTAAAGAAAGATAGGCAGTGATGCTTTTTCTAAATACTGCTTTGCTAATGTCATTGACTCTAGAAATCTTAAAAAAAAAAAAAAAAAAAAAAAAAAAGAAAAAAGGAAAAACCCAAGATTGTTTTATTCTGTTTCATCCACTTCAATGAAGATATCACCAAAGAAATACTCTGAGATTGTGGTTGCTTCCTCTTCAGATGCCTGTTTTTGCTCATTTTTACATTTTTCTTTTGGCGATGGCTGATCAGAAGAAACCTAAGATAATCAAAACAAAATTGCAATATAATATTTACATGTTGTTAGTGAGGTCTGGGGGTGAAGCTCAGTGGTAGAGTGCTTGCCCTGCAAGCCAAAGACCCTGGGCTCAACCCCAGGCACAGAATGAAAAGTAAAGGTGGACTAATCCTAAATGCAGGAAGAATTTTAATAATAAGGAAACTTTTGCAGCATAATAAAATGGAAGGGCTGTAGAGATAGCTCTGTAGTTAAAGCACTTGCTGCACAAGCATGAAGGCCTGATGTCAGCCTCAGGCCTCTATACATATAAACAGCCACATACATGTGAAGGCACAAACACACATGCTCATCACACAAAGAAAAACATACGAGGAAAAACATTAGATGCAACTTACCTAAATATATAACACTAGACATAATTAAGTAAATTACAATGTATCTCATGACCCACTGCTTCACTCTAATTCCCACAGGAAAAAATTTAAATATACAAAACTAAACACTGTTAAACGAGTAACTAAAACATTTTAATTGCTAGAGTAAGAATAAACTGATCCTCATAAATCAAAGGTCAGCATGCTTATAAATCAACTCAAAAATTACGACAGAGCCAGGCGAGGTGATGTACCAAAAGAAAAAGAAAAGAAAGTTAAGACAGCATAGTAATGGCACAGAAACATATACATACGCCAACAAAACAGATAAAAGTTACACACACACACACACACATATTTTTTAATATTTTGAGACAGGGTCTCCCTGTAGCCCCAGCTGACCTGGAAGTCACTAGACCAGGCTAGTCTTGAACTCACAGAGATCCGCCTGCCTCTGCCTCCCAAGTGCTGTGATTAAAGGTGTGCGACACCATGCCCAGCTATAGTACATATATTTTTAATTTTTTTTTTTTTTTTTTTTTTTTTTACTTTTCACTTATCTGTGTGTGTGTGCCTGCATAAGTTTATGTACACTATGTGAGTGCTGATGGCTCAGGACATCACAAGAAGGCATCAGATTCTCTAGAACTGCAGTTACAGGTGGATGTAAGCTACCACATGGGTGCTGGGAACTGAACCTGGGTCCTCTGCAAGAGCAGCCAGTGCTCTTAGCACTGTTCATTTCTCTAGCCCCCAAAGGTTATAGTTTTAGATGGTCCTACACCCATGTACATATGGGTAGAACTAATTAGACTCAGTGCATTATAAATAAAAAAATTTTTAAATTAGGACATAAAGTTAGGGTGGAGAGGTGTTGGGGAAAGTGAGGAGCAGATATAATCAGGATACATTGTATACACGAATAAAATTTTCAAAGAATAAATTAAAATATTGTTTTTAAAGTTTTTTTTTTTAATTTGGCAAGTTGAGCTATTCAATACATATTGATTACTGACTATACACCCATTTGATGGGAAGTTAGACCTATATATACCTTACCAAAATAAATCCTAAATAAATCAGACTTAAATAAAAACATTAAAACAACAACAACAATAAAACTTACTTGTAACAAGCCACAGTAAAATATTTTCATGTCCTAGACTGAGAGGAGAGGGCTGTGTTTTTAAGTGGCCCAAAAATCAGAAGCCAAAAAATTTTTTGACAAATTTATCTATGTAAAATTAAAAAATGATCTGCATGGCAAAAGCAAAAATATACAAAGTTCAATGCCAGGCATGGTGGCACACACCTTTGGTCCCAGCACTCAGGAAGCAGAGGCAGGCAGATCTGTATGAGATGGAGGCCAGCCTGGTAGACATAGTGAGTTCCAGGCTAGTTGAACAAACAAACAAGCAAATAAACAAATAAAACAAAATTAAAGTAACTATGGCATGCACACACACAAAAAAATGCAACTTGTATCACAAAAGGTACTTTTCCCTTAATATAAGACCTTTTACAGGTTAATATGAAAAAAGAAAAACAAAACAAAACAAGTTTTTCAAGCTGGGCGTGTGGTTCACTCCTTTAATCCCAGCAGAGCGAGGCAGAGGCAGGTGGATCTCTGGGAGTTCCAGGCCAGTTGGGGCTACTAGGAGACCCTGTCTCAAAAAGACACCGCCCCCCCACCCCGCAAAAAGAGTATGTGATCATGAAGTGTCCTGTATACTCCTCAATCTTAACCCTTGGATCTCAAGTTCAATGCCAGCAGAGGCTATACAGCAAAAGCCTCACCTCAAACAAACAAGAAAATGTGTTAGGAGGCTGGGGAGGGGCAACTGGTAAGCAGTAATGTGAGAAATGGCATGATCCCTACTGAGACTAATCAGGTAGTACCTATCAAAAGAACACCATTCCTTTTGACCAAGCATTTCTATTTGTCTATAGATGAATGTGTAAAATGACTCATTTATAAGACAGCTATTACTTTGCCTTCAGAAATGGCACATAATTAGGAACAACATAAATACCTGTAATATAAAACTAGCATTACTAAATGGTATAACCTAGTAACAGAAAGCCATGTATAATCATAGAGCTAGGCCTGCCTCTGCTGAGATTCAAAGTGTGTGCCCATGCCAGGCCTATCACAGTTTTATTTATCCATTTATTCATTAAAGGATATTTCAGTTGTTTTCAAGCTTGTTTTTTGTTTTGTTTTGTTTTTTGAGACAGGATCTCCCTATAGCCCCAGGTGGCCTGGAACTTGCTAGTAGGCTAGGCTGGCCTTGATTTCAGAGATTCACCTGCATCTGTTTTCAGTTTTTGAATACTGTAGACAAAGGTGCTGTAAACATAAATACAGGGCTACATATGAACATAATACAGGACTACATAGGAACACAAATTTTCATTTTTCAATGATAAATATCCAAAAGTGTTGGTGTGCTTTTGTTCTGTTGTTTTATTTTATTTTTTTCCCCTGAGACAAAGTCTTACTAATGGAGCTCAAGCCAGCCTTGAACATATGATCTTCTTGCCTCAAAATCTCCTGAATGTTGGGATTACCAGCCTGTACCACCACTCCTAGCCTGGCTAGCCTGGTCTACATAATGAGTTCCAGGCCAGCCAGGACTATAAAATGAGATCGTATCTCAAAACAAACAAACAAAAATAAATAAACAAAAAACTTGTGATACACTCATATTATGAAATATGATTCTACAACAAAAACCAAGTTACTGGAGACACAAGTAGGAGGGCCACAATTTCCAGGCTAGTCTGTGCTTTATAGTGAGTTTTAGAAGATCACCTAAGCTACATAATGGAACCTTATCTCAAAAACAACCAGAAAACCCAACAAATTATTGGAGAGATGGCTCAGTAGTTAAGAGCACTGACTACTCTGGTAGAGGACCCAGGTTTGGTTCCCAGCACCCATATGGCAGCTCACAACCTTCTGTATCCCCAGTTCCAGGGGATATGACACCCTCTTTTGGCCTCTGCAAGCATTGTATGCACGTGGTATACTCACATACAAAACACTCATACACATAAAATAAAAATAAATTAATTTAAAAAACTATCTGATTAGTGAAAAAAAAAAAAAAACAACTTAACTGTCAATTTATGTAACATCTCTAAAAAAACAAACTTAATGAACAGGTTACCAGAAGTTAAGAAGGGAGAGGAAGTAGAAGTAGACATAAAAGATCATCATAGTGATGATGTTCTGTACCTTGCCTGGAGCAAAGTCACTATTGGAACATGGTTTTGCAAAATGTTACCACCAAGAGAAACTGAATAAAAGGTAGGCAGAACTTTTTTCTGTATTATATCTCACAACTGCATGTGAATCTCCAGTTATCTCAAAATGAAATTTGTAAAGAAAGAATGAGAGAGAGAGAGAGAGAGAGAGAGAGAGAGAGAGAGAGAGAGAGAGAGGAATATTTATTGTTATGCAAAGGCCTCTAAGACATACTGGGCTGTTTTGTTTTCTAATAAAAGTACAGAAGCTGGGTGTAGTGGCACATGCGTTTAGTCCTAGCACTCAGAGGCAGGCAGATCTTTGTGAGTTCAAGGCCAGCCTGGTCTACATAGTGAGTTCCAGGCCAGCTGGGGCTATAGGGACACCCTGTCTCAAAAAGACCAAAAATTAAAAATAAAAAAAGGCCAGAAAGAGACCAGCATGCTATTTGTTTAAAACAGGAGACATCTGTATGTAATAACCACTACTAGGGAGGCTGAGGCAGGAGGACTTCTGTAAGTTCGAGACTGACCTGTGCTACATAATGAGAAAGAGAAGAGGGTGGGGGAGAGGGCAGGAACTGTTTATCTTAGTTCACATATAAAATATTTCCAGAAAAGTAAGCCAGAAACTGGTAATGCCATATACCTGTGGGAAGGGAACACTTTTTAACAGTAAATTCTTTTTTAGTACATAAAATTTGAAACATGGGGAAAATATTCAAAATAAATGAAATAGCAAATTTGATTCCTACCTCACACTATATACCAAAGTCTATAACCATGAATACAATAAAACCTTCAAAACTGACTACCAAAAAATTTATACCTCTGGATAAAAACTTGTCTATTTTTTTAGTCATAGTCTCACTGTGTAGCTCAGGCTGGCCTTGAACTTGCAATCCTCTAACCTTGGCCTCCCACATGCTGGGATTATTCGTATAAGTTATCATGTCCAGTTAGCAAAAAATTTCCTAATCAGAAGCTATAAAAAGCAACAAACAAATAAACTGAAAATACAAATGAGAACTTCCAGTAAATATTTTTTAAAGCTGAAGTTACTAGTAACTAAGAAAATGCAAATTAAAATAATCAAATGATATTTTCACCCTCCACTGTTATACTTAATCGAAAAAAAGAGAATTATTTCAAAATATTATTATTAACTCTGGCAATGACAGAACTAAACTGGCAGTGCCACACTGCTGGTAATTATAACAACCATAAGATAATTTGCCAATGATGCTGATGCTAATGAAGTAGCTCATTGGTAAAGCATTTGCCTAGCACGCATGAGGCCTCAAGTTAAATCCCCAGCACTGTGGGAAAACACAAATAATAATAAATAACAACAACAGGCTGGAGATGGTTCAGCAGTTAACCTGGGTTTGGGTTCTAGGTTTTTTTTTTTTTTTTTGGTCTTTTTGAGACAGGGTCTTCATGTAGCCCTCAATTGGCCTTGATCTCACAAAGATCAGCCTGTCTCTGCTTCCCGAGTGCTGGGATTAATGGTGTGTGCCACTACATCCAGCTTGGTTTCTAGCTCTTAACTGATGGCTCACAATCGCCTGTAACTCCATTTCCTGGGAGAACCAAAGCTCTCTTCTGCCCTTCAAGCAGCCTTCACATGGTGCACATACATTTATGCAGACGTACACATACACTTAAATAAAAATTTTAAAAAGCATTAGAATAATACTTTAGCAGTGATACATCAATTCATATAAGTCACAGATTTTTTTCATCCTAGTACTATAATGGTCCCAAATGGAGTTCCCCAAATTGTAATAGCCAAAGTAACTTCATTTTGTATAAAGCAGCCACTTTAAACTTCAAAAGCTAGAAAAACAGCTAACTTCAAGGTTAAATGCCTGAACTTAGTTGTTTCCCCTTAGAAGAGTGCTTTCTTTGGAGCAGCTGACCTTGGTCACCTCCTAGACACTACAGCTGCACTTAATCAGAAAGTGCCTTACTGTCAAGGTTTCTATACATCTGTTAAGAGGACTAATGTGTTACTCATTGGTGATAAAATTCCTATGGTATTTGTGGGTTTTGCCTTTATAAGCTAGTTTCACCCTCCCCTCAGGGCCATGGGTCCCAAATCTCACTGAAAGACCACGGACAGCTATAACCCTAATAAATTTGGCAAATTAAAATTTGAATTGAGTCTGGTGGTCTTTTTCTCAGTGGTTTCAAACTCTGTAACAGTACTTGCCATTAGACAGCTTTAGGGAAGCATAGAAATAAAATATAAATTCTACTTTATAATTCCTTGAATTCTTTTTGTTGTTGTTGTTTTTGGTCTTCTTGAAACAGGGTCTCCCTGTAGCCCCAGCTGGCCTGGAACTCGCTACGTAGCCCAGGCGGGCCTTGAACTCGCAGAGATTCACCTGCCTCTGCCTCCCAAGTGCTGGAATTACAGGCTTGTGCCACCAGGCCCAGCAATTCCTTGAATTCTTATAAACCAGGACATTTCTCCTAAGGGAAATAACAATGCAAACAGTACTTCATTTTGCTTCCATAGGTCATTAAGAGTCCAGATTAAAGGAATGGCAATTAAGTGTGCATTTATAGCTAATTCAATGGCTTATACTATACTAGCTGCAATTTTGTGGTGAACAGAAGCTATACTGAAATAATTTCTGACATCTAACTGAAAATAAGCTGCAGTTTTCCCTAGTTGAATCTGATACGTCACACATGGTGGAATCCAGTTCTCACACACCTGAGCTGCTGCGCTACCAGTACTCTCAGACTGAGCACCGGCAACACTTGGAGAAGGGAGTGGAGCAGAAGACTCTGGATTTTTTTTCTGGTTTGCCTTAAGTGAATTAGGTCTTTTCAAATTCCGTCTTGATACAGGTATATGAGGTTTCAGGCGCTTCTTACTATGGACCTGAGTCACTTCATCAGCATCCAAACTATTCTTTGGACATATCAAAGACAAAAATCCCAAAGGTCTTCGGCCAGGTCTAGAAACAGAAATGGGAAAATATATTAATAACGTATTAGAAAAATTACACATGCGCACCTTGTTTTGGTTGTTTTGAAAGAGGGTCTTACAATATATAGCTCAAGTTGGCCTCAAATGTGAAATCTTCCTGCCTCAGCCCCCTAACTCTATGAAACTACAGGTATACGTCAACATGTTTAGGAAGAAATTCTTTTTTTAAAAAATTATTTTTATTTTATGTGTATAAGTGTACTACCTGCATATGTGTAAGTGTACCCATGTCATGCAATGCCCACGAGGGTCAGAAGAAGGCACTGGATCTCCTGGAACTGGAGTTTCAGACGGTTATAAGCTCCCATGTGGGTGCTGGGAATCGAACCTGGGCCCTCTGCAGGAACAGTCTGCATGATCAACCCCTGAGCCATCTCCAGTCCCCTTTTTCCTTTTTTAAAAGATTTATTTTTATTTTACAGAAAAATCAGAGACCAACAGCCAAAGTCAGGTGAGGACAGGGAGTTTAATTTCACACCTATGAGACTAACACACAGATCTTCCATAAAGGAGCTGCATATATGGATTACACCGTGTGTATGTGGTACCCTCAGGGCCCAGAAGAGGGCATCAGATACCCTGGAACTGGTGTTACAGCTTGTTGCAAGCTGTCACTGAACCTAGGTCCTCTACAAGAACAGCCAGTGCATTTAACTGCTGAGCCATCTCTCCAGCCCCAAGAGACATTCTTAAAACCACCTTATTTCTATTAGCGCTAAAATGATACACTTTACAAAGTGCTGGTGCCACTATGCTATGACATGTATTTGTGACAGAGCTAAAGTTGCCCAAGCTTACAAGTGCACATAAATCAACTGGAGGTATTATTAAAACAAAAATTCTGAGTTTGAAATGGGTATGGTCTGTGTCCTATATTTCTAAGAAGTTTTCAAATTGATGTCCATGCTGCTTGATACAGGATCATAATCTGAGCAGCAAGTCTCTAGGGCAGAGATTAGCACAGGATGGTCCACAGCTTAAATGCAACCTGATTGCATAATTAAATTTTATGGAATGCACCAAGTACATGGTTAAGGTTGCTTTTGTGCTCCAACCAGAGTTGAGTAGTTCTAACAGAAACCATATGGCCTATGTCCCACGAAACCTAAATATGTACTATATGGCCTTCTACCAAAAAAGAAAAACAAACAAAAAAAAACATTTGCATAGGACTGGAGAGATGGCTCAGTGGTTAAGAGCACTGGTTGCTCTTTCAGAAGACCTGGATTCAGTTCCCAGCACCCACACGGCGGCTAACAACCATTTGTGTCTCCAGTTCCAATACCATCTTCTGACTTCCATGGGCACTGCACAACACAGGTACACCTACATACATGCAGGCAATACCTTCATACACATGAAATAAAAATAATAAATTAAAAAAAAATGTTTGCAGCCCTGTCTTCTTTTCTGGATCATTGCTTCTCAACTTGCTTTAATCCAAACCCTGATACTACTTCCTATCCTCACTCTATTTTCAGGATACCCCTGAGGTCAGAAAAGATACTGATGAGCTTTACCTTCTGCAATTTAGATAACCAAATAATAGATTATATAAACCCTTTTCAGACACACATCCTATCCCTCTAGTGGAGACTAGTGCATGATGTCCCTCTCAATTTACCACCTTAATGTTTTCAATGCTGCTGGCAAGCCGCTAATTATTGATAACCCTAAAGACGTCTTGTGTAGGGTAAAAAAAAATATGGGAGCAGTTGTATGGACCTAAAATCTAAACTTACTCAGAGAGAAAGCCACACTAAATGTCACAATGGAAAAACAACAACAACATATTATTTGGAAATTGGATAAAACAACTTCCAGAGCTAGCTCTGACATCAGCTCTATGTTGTCTCATCCTATCTCCGTGTACATGTTCTGAAGGATAGATTATGTAATCATCAAACTAATGGCCAGGAACAATATGGACTAGAAAGTTCAGTATGTTCTAAGGATTTTCTATCTAGAGTTTCAGTACTTTTAAGTTAAGCTCTTGTATGTATGGAATGCATACATGGAGTACTACTGTATTTCTTGTGCTAAACTGTCCTTCCTTTACATAACTGATGGAGGCTATGTTCATAAAACAACAACTCAGTACTGGATCTAATGC
Source organism: Nannospalax galili (assembly GCF_000622305.1). Lineage (NCBI taxonomy): Eukaryota > Metazoa > Chordata > Mammalia > Rodentia > Spalacidae > Nannospalax > Nannospalax galili. The sequence goes on from NW_008342399.1 coordinate 3,246,290, forward strand.
TATACTATGTGCTGTGTCTGGTCTATATACTTTGTACTTACTCAGAGGGATATTCACTAAAGGGTTTCTTACAATACCTGGACAGAGAAGGTTTTGAAGATGATGTTCTGCTGTTCATCTGTTCAGAATTAGAAGGAGGATCAGTTTTTTCTTCTTCATTAGACACAACCATCTTATCCTGAGGCAACTGTGTAGTATTCTTTTCTATACAGGCATCTCTTATCTCATCAAGAGATCTGGATCCTGTATTCTGAAAACTTGGTTCCATTTGCTCTTGTTGAGGTTCTGAGGTTGTAGGTATGCTTTCTGCAGTGGGGAAAATATCTTGTCCCTTGCAAGACTCCCCTTTAAAAAGAAAAATAAAGAGAGCAAATGATAAGCACATGCACTGAATTGAACACGGGCAATTAAACTGGAGGATCTGAAGGGAAAAACTGTGGCATTCTACAAGAAACCTAGCCAGTAAGAGCAATCCATATCACATTTAGTAAAGTACACTATTAGGAATAATTGGATAAAGCTCGGTATCCTGGCACAAGATGGTATTCCTAGCATTGAAGAGGCTAAAGCAAGGTTCAAGTCTGAGGTCAGCCTGTGCTACAGAGTAAGACCCTGTCTTAAAAACAATAAAAATTAAAATTAAAAAGTCAAGGAAAATTACTTGAGGGGAAGGGAGTTGCCTAGACGGCAAATGAGACACACCTTGCATGTGACAAGAGGACTGACAAAAGTCAGGAAAACAAAAAACAAGACTACTGAAGAGAAAAGGAGAGCAAGAGCATCTAAAAGCACAAGAGACAGCTGGAAAGTCCACAGAAATAGAAAACAAGGAGCAGCAAAAACAAGTAACCAGAGAGCCAGATATATACCAACAAGGAAACCAGATAAACTGGCTTAAAAGGAACTGGACATTAGTCCTAGTCACATGGCAAGTGAAGAACTCTTATAAGCCTTAAATCCAATTGGGGGACCTGGTTCAATACTGACACCTATCTGACAAGGCATCACTAAAGACACCAATAACTTTCCACACTTCACCAGGCCGTGCCCATGCACTATCTTGAAAATGGTCTCACAGCTTGATATTTAACTACTTTGGGGAGCCTAAAAACTAGAAATAAGTTCAAGTTAGGGAGCCTGGGCATTCCAGCCACCCCTTTGTGGGAGGAAGAGGGAAAAAGATTGCCACAAGTTCAAGGATAGCCATAAATACCCAAAGAGACCCTGTCTAAAAAAAACAAAACAAAAAACCAGAAGAATTACCTACCCTAACAAAGGTACAAGTTGGCAAACTACAAGATAGAAATATAACATTAAAAGGCAAATCAACATGATTGCTTTTAAATTGGGTAAAATGCATGAGAATTAAAAAGTCTGCTAATAAACACAATCAATGATTTCAAAGATGTACAATCAAGCAGATAAATGAAGTAAGGAAATCAATTCAGGACCTCGAGAAGGAAGTCAGCAACGTGGATGTGAGAGTAAGCAAGAAAACCAGAATTATTCGGGTGGGGGAGGGGCAAGGAGAGGGGACAGGACACAAATTAAAATGCTGGGTGTGGTGGCCCACGCCTTTAGTCCCAGAACTCGGGAGGCAGAGGCAGGCAGATCTCTGTGAGTTCAAGGCCAGCCTGGTCTACATAGTGAGTTCCAGGACAGCTGGGGCTACAGGGAGACCCTGTCTCAAAAGACCAAAACAAAAGAAATAAAAAACTCAATGACTCAAATAAAAACCACAGTGGAAAGCACCACCAGTAGACTAGACCATTCCCCCATACAGAAAAGATATTAACTAAATTATATTACAAAACCATAGTAACAGAAATCGCATGCACTAGCACAAAAACAAACATATAGACCAGTGGAATACAGGGCACAGAAATAAACATTCAGCTAGTCATCTGATTTTCAACAAAGGAACCAAAAACATACATTAGAGAAAAAACAGCTTACTCTCTTCAACAAACAGTGCTGACAAAACTGGTTATCTACATGCAGAAGAATAACACTAGTCGGCTATGTCTTTCCTGAACAAAACCCAACTTAAAATGTATCATAGACCTTATTGTAAGTATTGAAACTTCAAAACTCCTAGAGGAAAATACTTCAAAATATAGGCATAGATCAGGCTTTTTTGGTTTTGCTTTTTTTTTTTTTTTTTCCCCCTGTAGCCCCACTGGCCTCATCTCACAGAAATCCATCTGCCTCTTCATCCCAAGGGCTGGGATTAAAGGGGAGTGCCACCATGTCCAGCTTAAATAAGAACTTTTTAATTTTTATTGACTTTTATTCCTATTTTATGTGTTTGAGTATTTTGCCTGCATATATATAATGGTACCACATGTGGGCAGTTCATGCAGAGACCATAAGAAGACATCAGAACCCAAAGGAACTGGAATTATGGACAGTTGTTAGCCACAATGTGGATGCTGGGAACAAAACCTGGCTCCACTACAAAGAGCAACCAGTGCTCTTAACCACTAGCCATTTTTCCAGCCCCAGATAAGGATTTTTTTAAGGATTATTATTTATCTTCAAATTTACTATATCCTAAGTTTATCAACTATCTATAGCAATCATAGTAATGGCTCTAAACTTTTAAAAAATAGTGATGATGGCATCTTAGAGAGTTTGATGGTTTGGGGTTTGGGTTATTAGTTGAAAATGAGCAGGTCTTTGCTTCAAGTTCAAGATACATCAGAACAATCATTAGTACTTAGCAAAATGCAGTCACATTCAACTTATTTCACTCACCTGGTTTCTGGAAAACATTTAATTCAACTGAATGCACCTGTTTCAAGAAAACATATAGAAGTTTTAGAAATTCACTTACTAAGTAAACTTTAAATTCTATCCCCTCTACTTCCTTTGTCCTTTCTATAATAAAGCATGCACCTCCCAGAAAGCTCCAGAGTCAGATATTAAACAAATGATATTACAAATTAAACACTGGTGGAAAAGATATTACTCTTAGTTAAACTACTCTACGGTCCAATGGAAGAAGGTTGTCAAATGACTTTTATCTCAGGCATAATACTGATACCAACTAACCAGTCACCAATAGAAGGATGTCAAATGAAACAAATTTTTGTGTGTTTATGGTGCCTCCCACAAGCTAAGCAAGTGCTCTACCACTGAGGTATATCCCCAATCCCAACTCAAATACTAAAAAGAACCAAAAGACTAACAACACATCATGGTCAATTAGAAATCCGTTTCAGAAATGTACCATGATTCAACATGATAAAGGCTAATATGGTTCAAAAGAAGTAAAATAATATTTATTAATAGAATTATTCAATTTTTTAATAAAATGGCCTAAGTATTCCTTCTTTTGGGCGGGGGGTCCTTTTGAGACAGGGTCTCCTTATAGTCCCACCTGGCCTGGCACTATTGTATATAGTTCAGGCTGGCCTGGATCTCACAGGGATCCACCCACCTCTGCCTCCCGAGTGCTGGCATTAAAGTGTGCCTCACCATATCTGGCTTGAGATAGATTTTGCCACTGTTGTCCAGCCTAGCATGCAGTATGCTACTTTTGGTTTAAAAAAGTGGAGAAGTCTGGTTGTGTTGACACACATCTATAATCTCAGGCTGGAAAGTTGAGGCAGAACAATCCTGAGTTGAGGTCAGCCTGGGCTATGTAGTCAGATCCTTTCTGTCTCAAAAGAAATACTCTGAAATACTTACTGATATTGATAGCAAACTACATAGATCATTGGGGGCGGGGCAGGCAGGGGATGTGAACATATATGAGGTCAGAGGATAATTTCAGGTGTTATCCTCAGGAATCCTACCCACCCTTTTTTTTTGAGACAAGGTCTCATGATGTAACTCCAGCTGGCCTAGAACTCACTATGTAGATCAGGCTAGTCTCAAACTCACAGTGACTCACCTGCTCCTGGCCCCTTGAGTGCTGAGATAAAGGCTAGTCACCTCCTTTTGAGATTAATGGGCCAGGTGCTCACCAATTAGGCTAGACTTGGTTGGCCCTAGGAACCCTCCTGCCTCTGTCTCCTCTGAGCTAGAAGTAAAAAAACTAAGAAAAGTATTTGCATTTAATTTACACATATATAAAAAAAATTCTTTTAGGTCTATTAAGAAAAAGATCAAGCCAGGCATGAGGGCACACACCTTTAATGCCAGCACTCAGGGAGCAGATGCAGGCACCACTCTCTGTGAGTTCAAGGCCAGCTGGGGCTACAAGGAGACCCTAAAAAAGAAAAAGCTAAATAATCCATTTAAAAGTATATCAATATGAAAATCATTTCACAGAGAAGAAAATAGAAGTAAATAGCTCTTAAGCACATGAACCAATGCTTTATCTTACTAACAACAGGAGAGTATTTTATAATACTATATTTTTTTCTGTCTGGTATATGACAGCATGTTTTCTATATGACAGCATGTTTTCTGTGTCTGCTACTAAGAACTACTGGCCTTCAACTTTTCCTTTGGGAATATAGATTTTAAAGTGACTTTTCATCATGTAGTTACAAATTATGAGTAGTATTAAAAACAAAACATAAACCAAGAGGGTACTAAGAAACTGGTAATCCAGTGAACAGTGACTGAATCTGTGTGGTCTAGCCAAACTTGATGAGGCAGTGATGAATAATGTTTCCTAAAGAAACGCTTCACACAGAAGGGACAGCAAATGAAATGTGCCAGGACATGAGGGATTATCAAGCACTCAGGAACTGAAAGAGGCTACCACAAAATCATTCTAGTGACAGAAATGGACCCTACAGGGAGGTCATTTGAGGACCTTGCTTTATTCCTGAGCACAATGGAAAACTTGACATGTGCTGATGAAGATATTCCTATTATTCTTCACATCAGAAAGTCCACTCAGAGTGCTGGCAGGTCGAAGAGCCAAGATCAGACTGACAAGAAACCACTGGCCTTATTTTATTTTCAGCCACTGTCACAGAACTAAGAGTAAGTTTTCTGATTAATGTCTATCAAAGTATCACTTTGAATGGATTAAAAATAATAATCCCAAACAAACTTTATCTAGATTACTTATGAAGAGGAGTATTATAGTTTTTCAATATATAGAGGTTTAGAGACAGACAGAAAATATAAACAGATTTGTTGCAATATGACCATCTTAATTATGTAATAATTTAATCTTACCTCAGAGGCACATTCTTGACAATCAACTCCTGAAGGGAGTGAGGATTTTTTAGCAGGAGGAACATGACTGCATTCATCAGAATTGCAATGATGTCTCTTCCTAGATATAAGACCCAAATTAGGAGGAGGCTTTTCAGAATCATCACTTCCAGAATTAGATAAGCACACAGCATCTTGAACAACTGAAGTTGCTTGTAAACTCCCACTGCACAGAAAACAAACATATATAAAACCAGTAAATTAAAAGATATGTAATGAAGTATTCTAACAAAACTTAAAATGAGTAATTAGAAATCCAAACTAAAAAACTAATGGCCACAGCAATAAAAAGAATAGTTTGAAGGTGCATTCATATTTAAAGACCCATAACTTAAATTCCACGACACTGAATTAAATCTAAGGTACACATAATGATGTTTTCCTTGTCTATAAATTTAAATTTCATTTAAAAAATGTCCTTTCCAAATATAAGAGGTTTAAATTTTACACAGGTCTGTAGTCCTAACACTTGGAAGGCTGAGCAAGAAGACTGTGAGTCTGAGGCCACAGTGGGCTGTATAGCAAGACCTTGCTCAAAAAAACCAAAAACTGGTCTGTCAGTAAGGTGCTCAGCAGGTAAAGCCACCAAGAAGTCTGACAACCTGAGTTCAATCCTCAGGGTCCACTTGGAAGGAGAGCACGGGTTACTGCAAGTTGTCTTCACACACACATACACACACAAACACAAACACACACACACAAACACAAATAAAAATTAACAACAAAAAACAAACCAAAGAAATAAGATAAACAGCTTCAATTTCTAATGCTACTTGACAAGCCAGTCTGGCAGTTAAAAATACTTCTACAGACTACTATCCTCAGACCCCTTGGGGTAAGTCGATAGCGCAGCTCTCTTCCACTTGGACACGGGTTACTGCAAGTTGTCTTCACACACACATACACACACAAACACAAACACACACACACAAACACAAATAAAAATTAACAACAAAAAACAAACCAAAGAAATAAGATAAACAGCTTCCAGCTTCAATGCTACTTGACAAGCCAGTCTGGCAGTTAAAAATACTTCTACAGACTACTATCCTCAGACCCCTTGGGGTAAGTCGATAGCGCAGCTCTCTGCGCCGGGACTCCCAAAGCCACATTCACCCTTCCATCCCCCCCGCCTCGCCGTTCTATACTCCTAGTTTGAGCCCTGCGCCATTCCTAGTCTTGGGGCCCCAGACACCTGGGGAACCAATACTGCTTCCTGACTCTTCTCACCCAGAGCAACCCAGTCCCTTTCTTGGGCTCCAGGAGCACCGCTTCTGGTCCTGGCCCGGCCCTCACCTCTCTCTGCTTCCCTCCACCTGCACCACCTGCTAACTCTCCTAGCCTGCACTACTATCCTCAGGCCTCTTGGGGTAAGTCTATAGCGCAGCTCTCCGCGCCGAGACTCCCTAAGCCACATTCACCCTTCCACGCCCCCCCTCGCCGTTCTATACTCCTAGTTTGAGCCCTGCGCCACTCCTAGT
>NW_008342399.1:3259084-3273214 GCF_000622305.1 Nannospalax galili
TAGAAACCCTTTTTTTAAATAATAAAAGAACATCAAGAATACATGCCAGGCATGGTGGCACATGACTTTAATCCAGCACTTGTGAGGCAGAGGCAGAGGCAGGTAGATCTCTTACAATAAAATAGAAACATTTTTTTTTTTGTTTTTGGTCTTTTTGAGACAGGGTCTCCCTGTAGCCCCAGCTGTCCTGGAACTTACTATGTAGACCAGGCTGGCCTTGAACTCACAGAGATCCTCTGCCTCCCGAGTGCTGGGATTAAAGCCGTGTGCCACCACGCCCGGCATAGGAACACTTTTTTAAATAATAAAAAAGCATCAAGAATATATGCAAGGCATGGTGGCACATGACTTTAATCCAGCACTTAAGAGGGAGAGGCAGGTGGACCTCTGTGAATTCAAGATTAACCAGTCTACATAATGAGCTCCAGATGAGCCAGGGCTACAGAATGAGATCCTGTCTCCAAAACTAAATAAGTAAATAAATAAATGTGTGTGTAGATGTGCTGGAAAGTAGCTCAGTGGTTGAAGTACTTGCTTTGCATGTATGAGGACCTGAATTTGGATCCCCAGAACCCATGTAAATATGGGCACAGTAATATACACCTGTATCAGTGTGCTTAGGATGAGATAGGAGGCAGAAACAGGAGCATCCCCAGAACCTCATGCGCTAGTTTTGTCATTTTCACCATCAAAGTCTCAGTGTATAGAATACTGAATGCGGAAAAAAAATGAAAGCAATTCATCTAAAATCAGGAACAAGACAGAGATTTCCAATTTTTTATTCAATATTATACTTCAAATTCTTTAAAAGAAAGAGATGAAAGAGGCATAAACAGGAAAGGAAGTCAAATTATCCCTGTATACAGATAGTATGATTCTTTACCTACAAAATCTTAAGAGATCCTACCCAAACACTTAAAACTGGTAAATAAATATAGCAAAGTAACAGGATACAAAAACCAGTATCATTTCTATACACCGAGAATGAAATCAGGAAAACAATCCCATTCAGAACAGCCTCAAAAAAAAAAAAAAAGAAGATGAAAGACTTTGATGATAAAGATGACAAAGCACTGACAAAGAGTCTATGAAATCACCTTCATAGTATGAATGGCATTCTTCACAGGACTAGAAAAAAAAAATCTGAAAATTCCTATGGAAGCACAAAAGTTCCTGAATAACCACAGCAATCATGAGAAAAAGGAGCAATGCCAGAGGCATTATAATATCTGATTTCAAAATATACTACAGAGCCACAGTGAAAAAGAAGATGCTGTCATTAAAAACAGAATAGCAGACACAGAAACAAGTCCATGCATCTACAGCTGGGTCTTAACACAATTATCAAAAACATACACTGCAGAAAAGGCAGTCTCTTCAACAAACAGTGCTGGGAAAACTGTACATCCAGACATTAACTCCAAATGGAACTAAAGTCTTACCATAAGACCTGAAACTTTGAAAATACAAGAAGGAAACACAAGAGAAACATCTGACTCTGACAGCTCAGGAAATAAAATATCAGTCAGCAAATGGAATTAAATCAAATTAAAGAGTTGCTCTACAGCCAAGAAAACAACAGAGCAGAGAGAACCTGCAAAATGCTAGACAATCTTTACCAGCTATTTATCTCTCAGAGGATTAACACACAAATATTCAAAGAAATTTTTTACACTTATTTTGTGTGGGGGGGAGCATGTGTACCATGGTATGGGTGTAGAGATTAAAAGGCATTTTAAGAGAGTCAGTTCTTTCTTTTCACTATGAGGGTTCCTTGGATCAAACTCAGGTTATTGGGCTGGGTTGCAAATGCCTTTACCTACCAAACCATCTTCTCAGTCATGTACAGAATTTTCAAAAAGCTAGGTAGGGCTGGGGGTGGTGGTGGTGGTGTATTCCTTTAATTCCAGCACTTGGGAGACTGAGACAGGCTGATCTCTTTGAGTTCAGGGCCAGCCTGGTCTACCTAGTAAACACCTGGCCAGCCAGAATTACATAGTGAAAACCTGTCTCAAGAAAGACCAAAAGAGAAAGCCATGTGTGGTGGCACACACCTTTAGTCCCAGTACTTGGAGGTAAAGGCAGGAGGATTTCTGTGAGTATACACAGCAAGTTCCAGGCCAGCTGGGGCTATAGGGAGACCCTGTCTCAAAAACAAAAAAGAAAAGTCAGGAAGGTAGAACCCAATCCTCAGAAAGCTGAGGCACAAGACAGGCTACATAGTCAGACCCATACACATATGAAAATGTCATAATAAAACCCCTGACTTATTTTGTATAACTAACATACATACATACACATACACACACACACACATACGCACATATATATATGCTAATTTTTAAACTAAACTAAAAATGGACATTAAAAATGGCTGATCTTGGGGGCTAGAGAGATGGCTCAGTGGTTAAGAGCACTGGCTACTCTTGCAGAGGACCCAGATTCGGTTCCCAGCACCCATATGGCAGCTAACAATCATCTGTAACTCCAGTTCCAACAGATCTGATGACCTCTCTGACCTCTGTGGGCATTGTACAACATGGGTGCACTTATATACATGCAGGCAATACACTCATACACAGAAAATAAAAATAATAAAATATTTTAAAAATGGCTGATCTGAACAGCTATTTAGCAAAAGAAGAACAACTGTTCGATAAATTTATGAAAAAATAATCTTTGGCTGTCAGAATGATTATCAAAAGAGAAAGCATTTATTATTCAACCAAAAGGAAAACTGAAATATGTCCAGCAAGAAAATAAAGGGACCTTGAAGATATCATGCTGTGTGAAATAAACCTCATATAGAAAAATAACTATCATGTGTTTTCTCTCATATGTAGAAGAAACAAAACCCAAAAAGCCCAGAAAGTAGAAAAACTTAGGGCAGGTAACAGGGTAGAGGACAGGAAGCGGGTAGGACAGAGAAAGGACAGGGTCAAAGCACCACATTTGCATACATGGAAATGTCACAACGAATCCCTCTAGTATGTACTATTAATGTGCATTAATAATCACATACACAGTACTGGGTTGTTTTTGTTTTTGTTTTTGAGACAAGGTCTCATTAATGTAGCCCCAACTGGCCTGGATCTCACTATGTAGACCATCCCAGACCAGCCTCAATCTCACAGCAATCTGCCTGCCTTTGCCTCCTGAGTGCTGGGATTAAAGGTGAGTATCAACATGTCTGGTGATAACTATATCTATATCTATATCTGTATCTATTTTTGTCTTTTTGAGACAGAGTCTTCCTGTAGCTCCAGCTGGCCTGGAACTCAATATGTAGACCAGGCTGGCCTTGAACTCACAGAGATCTGCCTGCCTCTTCCTCCCGAGTGCTGGGATTAAAGGCATGTACTACCACTCCTGGCATATATGTTTTTTGTATACAGTTGACTTGTTTAATCAATACTACTCAATTCATAAAGCATCTTTGCTCCTAGCAAAACCAGTTAAGCTTTTTTTTACCTCAGGTCACTTCTTTCTACTGTATTCCCTGTTTTGACCAATATAGGTGCTGGCAGCAGAGAGCTTGGCATTAACTGCATGGAGGTATCAGTAAATTCCTCTGCTCCATTGGTTGGGATTTCCACCAAAGTCAAAATGAATGCTTGTTCATCTTCTCCATCTTGATGTATATTAGCAATTAGATTCACTGTCAAAGTTAAAGGTTAGGAATGAAAAGCTAATCCAAAAATAGCATAAAATCACTGTTTAAATTCTAAAAAGGCAGTCTCATGACATATATCACCAAGATTAAAATACAGTCCCCAACCCATCAAAATAATTTCCCCTCAGGGGTAAAGATGATTCATTCATTATATTTATAATTTTGAATAAAATTGATATAAAAACACTTTCTCAGTGTGGGTTTTTCCTGTTTTCCAAAAAATTGCTTTTTAAGACTGCCACTGACCATTTTTAATACTGTTTTGTGCTCTTCCACAGTTAAATGTAAAAATTACATGATATTTTATCTATGATACTTTGCTGAAGGCAGACTTTCATACCTGTAAGGTCCTGAGGGCTGATTACACTCTCTTCTGGGATTACACTCTCTTCTGGGACTTCTGGAATACTAGTTGGTGTACACTGCCATAAAAATATTAGAAGGAAAATGAAGCTTGAAAATGTTTTTCAACAAAACATTGGCAAAGAGGCAATGTCTCCAAACTCGATGACTTTTTTTTTTCTAATCTTTTTGAGACAGGATCTCCCTGCAGCCCCGGCTAACCTGGAACTCATTATGTAGACCAGGCTGGCCTTGAACTCACAGAGATCTGCCTGCTTCTGCCTCCTGAGTGCATACCACCACGCTCCTCGACTTACCTTTTTTTAAAAAAATATTTTATTTTTATTCTATGTGTGTGAGTGTTCTGCCCGCATGCATGTAAGCACACCTGTGTTGTGCAATGCCTTCAGAGGTCAGAAGACAGCACCAGACTTTTCTGGAACTAGAGCTACAGATAAGTTGTTAGCTGCCATGTGGGTGCTAGGAATTGAACCCGGGTCCTCTGCAAGGGCAGCCAGTGCTCTTAACCAATGAGCCAACTCTCCAGCCCCCTCATTAACTTATTGTAAACATGCAATTTTTAAGTGTTTTTAAAGATTTTTAGCTCTAGGAGATCTGATATCCTCTTCTGAACTCCAAGGGCACCTGTATACATGTGTACAAAACCCAGACACATACATAATTAAAATAAAATCTTAAAAAAGAATGCCGATTAAATTGTTAAATATGAGTATTCTGGGTTGGAGAGATGGCTCAGTGGTTAAGAGCAGTGACTGCTCTTGCAGAGGATGCGGGTTCAATTCCTAGCACCCACATGGCAGCTAGAACCATCCTTAACTCCAGTTCCAGGGGAACCCGAAGCTCTCTTCTGACCTCCGCGGCATTGCACGACATGGGTGCACTCACATACATGCAGGCAATACACTCATACACATAAAATAAAAAATAATTAAAAAAAAATTTTTAAAAGTGAGTATTCTATAATTTCTGAAGTGTCAGGGTAGAGACCCAAACTCCTCAGCTCTGGCCATGTTCACATCAAAACATACACTCTGAGTAGGTACCACCTGAATGGAGGTAATTGCTCTCCTTGCCTCCAGTGTAGGTTTTTCCTGTTTTCCAAAAAATTGCCAGTATACTGTTTATAATTCTCTAATGCTTAAAATCTTCAAACTTCCATTTTGAAACAAATAATGTCAATTATTGATTAGGTAAGTCTTGTCAATGAATACCAAAACTATTAGGCGATAAGTGCTTGGTCTCAGTGGACAAGTTTCTAACAAAGTAGAAAAGATGTCCTTATAACAGAAATCTCATTGACACTATTCTGGCCAAGTGCTCAGTCAGCATCTCCAGCAACGGGTCAAAGTGATACTATGCATCTCCTGATGTGATACAAAGGGAATAACACAGCATTGCTCTGTAGCCATCTAGCCCCTCAAACTGAAACCAACAATGAGGCGGCCATTAAAACAAAAGAAAAAAAAAACAGGTGTGGGGGCATGATAGTGCCCTTTAATTCCAGAACTGGGGAAACAGAGGCAGGTAGGTGTCTGTGAATTCCAGGCCAGCCAGGGCTACAAAGCAAGACCCTGTCTAAATAAAGAAACAAATAAACATCAGAATGTGGACAACCTTAAATGCTTCTAAAATATCAAATTCATTGACATTGAATACAGTGATTCAGTAACATTATTTTAATGCTCATAAAACGTCAAATTCACAAAAGAGAAAACACATGCCTTTAACCCTAGCACTTGGAAGGCAGAGACAAGGGATCTCTGTGAGATCTAGGCCAGTCTGGTCTACACAGCAAGTTCCAGGCTAGGGCTACAGGGAGACCTTGTCTTTAAAAAACAAAAACAAAAACAAAAAAAAACAAAGAAGAAATGACAACTAAATGCAATGTGAAATGTGACAAATCTTAATTGGGTCCTAAACCTTTTGTTTATTCTTGGTTTTGTTTCTGTTTTTATTTTATTTACTTTATGTATATGAGTCTTTTGTATGTGAGTGTACCAAGTTCATACAATGTTTGCAGAGGCCAGCAAGGAGCATCAGGTCCCCTGGAAGTAGAGTTACAGATGGCTGCTAGCCACCATGTGGGTGCTGGCAACCAAACCTGGATCCTCTGCAAGAGAAGCCAGTTGCTAAGCCATCTCTCCAGCCCTGTTTTTGTTTTTGTGATAGGGTCTCAAGTCTCCCAGGCTGCCCTCAAACTCCCTATGTAGGGGAAGATGACCTTGAACTTCCGATCCTCTTGTATCTATATCCTGAGTGCTGGGATTATAACTGTACTACTCTGCTTGATTTTAATCAGTAGGGAATCAAACCCAGGGCTTCATGCATACTAGACAGGCACTCTATCAAGTGACTTACATCAATACTCCGTTAAAAAAAAAAAAAAATCTACAAAGACATGATTGGGATAAGTGTGGAAATTCTTAAGGGAACTGCATATTAAAATAATGTTACTGAATCAATGTTAAATAGTACAGTAATACTGAGTCTGAAACAGCACTGTCACTATTTTGTAAAAGAACATTCTCGTTCTTTATTAAAGGTACGTTTACATCAGCTCAAGTTTTCAACTTATTTTCAAATGGACCAAGTTTTTATTTAATAATAAATTAACTAATAATTTTAAGAACTAGCAGAGCACCAGCATTCATCACTCTCTGCTATTTTTTTCCTAATTTTTTGTATTTGTGTGTGTGTGTGTGTGTGTGTGTGTGTGTGCGCGCGCACCCTTGGAGGCCAGAAAGGCATCAGTTCCCCCGGAGCTGGAATTACAGGTGGTTGTGAGCTACCCTATGTGGGGGCTGGGAACCAAACTCTGGTCCTTTGGAAGAGTAGTATATGCTCTTAACTGCCGAGTCATCACTCCAGGTTCAATTAATTTATTTACTCTGTGTGTGGGGGGGGTGCACATGGCTACATCGAGATGTGAAGGTCAGAGAATAACTTGAGGGAGTTGGTTCTCTCTTATGTGGGTCCTGGGAATTGACCTCAGGTTGCCAGGTTGGCAGAAAGCTCCTCTACCCACTAAGTCATCTCACCAGCACTCAATCAAGTTTTTAAGAGTATTTAACTAGGGATGGTGAGATGGTTCAGAAGATAAAGGCACTTGCCTTGCAGACCTGGTGATCTGAGTTCAATCCTCAGAACTCACATGGTGGAAAGAAGAGACTGACTCTTCCAAGATGTTCTCTGACCTCCACAAGTACTGTCCTATGTGCATGTCTGTGCATGTGCATGCACATACATGAGCAGGCACACAAAATAAGTTTAAGTATCTACAGAGCTGGAGACCCAGTCAAAGAGAGCAAATGAGAAAAACTAACCACGACTCCAAAGAAACAGTATGCAAAAGTTCTTGTAAGAAAGAGTTATAAATTTTTCTCTAAGTCTGAAATTATTTCAAAACAAAAAGTAAAAAAACGTAGAACTCTCTTAACTTTGGATATAGTCAAACTCCCTAATCTCTATTTCCTTTAACAAATCATGCTGTTCCACACCTATTTTTAAAAATGTTCCTCTCCCTTTAATTAGCTATATTTATTCCTCAAGCACTCTCTGACCTAAGGAATTCTTTTAAGAATTCCTAGAGATTAAATTGATTGGGGGAATCTTATTCAAATCTCTACCACAGCATCTGTCAGAGTTTAACCATTCATTTACTCATACTTCCCAAAGAGTTGTATCCCAGAGCCTCACAGTACCAGACATGTAATAGTAACATCTCAGCCAACATCTACATTGTGAATGAACTCTTCAGAAGGAAGACCTAAGACCCAAGAAATAAATTTCTCAAGCTTTTAATAAAACTGGGTAACTCTTTTATCTCTATGCTCCAGAGACTGAAAACACACCAAAAATTCTATCACATTCTTTGTTTTTTTGTGTTTGTTTTTAAGACAGGCTCTTAGAGAAGAGAGGCTGGCTTCAAACCCCTTGGCTCCAGAGATCCTCTTCCCTCAACCTACTAGTAGCTGAGACAACAGGTAAGTGGCCCTATACCCAATTCACAATACATTCCTGGCAAAGTAAAACTAGGAAAACTGGATTAGCAATTGTGAGGAGCTGGCAGGAACTGGAGAGCGCTGGGGAATTGTTGAAGTGAGGGAACTGTTTGTGAATTGCTTATGTGAACATATATATATATGGTTGGTTTTTTTTTTTTGGTCTTTTTGAGACAGGGTCTCCCTGTGGCCCCAGCTGTCCTGGAACTCACTATGTAGACCAGGCTGGCCTTGAACTCACAGAGATCCACCTGCGTCTGCCTCCCAAGTGCTGGGATTAAAGGCGTGCGCCACCAAGCCTGGCTTATTTGGGGTTTTTTGTTGTTATTTGAAACAGAGATATACCTGTTTATGCCTCCCAAGTACTGGGATCAAAGGTGTGTGTGGTTTTGTTTTTTGACATAGGGTGTTGCTGTAACTCAGGCTAGCTTGTTCCATAGTCCAAGTTATACTCAAACCTAAGATCCTCCTGCCTCTATCTCTAGAGAGCTGGGATTACAAGCATGAGCCACCATGGTAGGCTGAACCTATTTATAAAAAATGTGAACTAGAATAGATTATATTTACTGTATGTAAACTACGTTTCTAAATGAAGATAAAAACACATGCTGCCCATTGTTATAGTCTACATTTTTACCTGTGGCACATGAAGCATGACCATGCTGTCCTTAGAGTTTTCACTGGGTGGTTCTTCAGCAGAACTGTCACCAAGACCGTGACCAGAATCAAGTGTGTGAAGCCCTATCTCAGAGGAAGTAACTGGAGCAACGAACATGTGCGCTTCTTGTAATCTCTCCTCTTGAGCTTCATTTCTAAAATAGTTTCAAACATTATTTGAAATACAGAAACCAACCATGGAATTATTTTTAGAACTAAGTATTATCATTTAACAGTTTTCAATAAAATTCTTAACAGCTAAGGCCCATGGCTAAAGCAAACGCAAAAGAAATGAATGCAGCATTACTTCCCTCTTTACCTTGAGTTTAGGCCTGCTTCTTGTGAAGCACTGGTCCCTCTGACATTGGGTGCATACACCAATTGCTTCTGCTCCTTACTCTCTGCTGTTATAACTGGCCCAAGGGTTTTAGCTTCCAAATCTACTGCTTTGGGATCATTTTTCTCAGTTTCTTAAATAAATAATAATAATAAACACATTTAAGATATAGTTGAAAATGTTCAACTAAACTCTTTATATCAGAAACATCCTCTCTCTTAAAGATAGATTCAGCAACTCCTTCATGTGTCTCATGACCCAAAAAGCAGCTCATTTACATGGCAGAAGAATGAGAATGTCAAGATTTTTAAAAAATTATTTACTTACTTTATTTATTTTTATTTATTTATTTATTTATTTATTTATTTATTTATTTTTTATGTGTATGAGTGTATGTATGTAAGTTCACCTGTGTCATGCAATGCCTATGGAGGTCAGAAGAAAGCATCAGATCCCCTAGAACTGGGGTTACAGGTGGTTGTTAGCCATCATGTGGGTTCTGGGAACTGAACCTAGGTCCTCTGCAAGAGCAGCCAGTGCTCTTAACAGCTGAGCCATCTCTCTTGCCCCCATGCCAAGATTTTTGAACAGTAAAACATGATTAATAAAGACTACACTGCATATATTTCCTTCCTGGATACCAAAGCAATTGCATCCCCCCCCCAATAGTTTTACAGTACTAATTAAAATAGCACTATAATTAAGGATAAGCAAGACAGCTTAGCAGGTAAAGACTCCTGTCACCAAGCCTGAGTTTGATCCCTCAGACCCACATGGCAGAAAGGTGAGAATTGACATGCTATGGCACATGCACACCTGCATTCACACACATATACACATACATGCATAAATCACAATTACAAATATTTTTTAAAAACAATATTATAGGAACTAGAGAAACGGCTCCGCTATTAAGGTGAAGACAGACTCTCTGAGAGATTGAGGCTAGCCTGGTCTACATAGCGAGTTCTAGGCTAACTGGAACTACAGCGAGACCCTGTCTCAAAACAAACAAACAAAACAAAAATCAAGCTAAACAAAAACAAAAAGTCAGGCATGACAGCACTTGGGAGGTAGAGGCCAGTTGATCAAGAAGTTCAAGATCATCCTTTGTCATACAGTAAATTCAAGGCCAGCCTAGACTTACAAGAGACTTTATCTCAAATAATTAAAAGAACAAACCAAAAACAGTATGGTGATCCAAGCCTGTAATCCCAATACTTGAGAGATAGAGGCAGGAAGACTGGGAGTTCTAGGTCATTCTCCTCAGCTACATGATTCTGAGTTCAATGTCAGTCAGTGAGTGATACACAAAACCAAACAAACTGCCGGGTGGGCGTGGTAGTGCACGCCTTTAATCCCAGCACTTGGGAGGCGGAGGCAGGCAAACTTCTGTAAGTTAGAGGCCAACCTGGTCTACACAGCAAGTTCCAAGCCAGCTGTGGCTACAGGGAGACCCTATCTCAAAAAAGACCAAAATAGATAAGTAAGTAAACAAACACAAAACTTAATTTTTTTTAGACAGGCTCTCACTATGTCCTGTGGGGCAGTCTCAACCTCCAGAGTGCTAGGACTAAAGGTATGTGCCAGCACACTAGACTCTAAGGAAAAAGCAATTAATGCAGCACTTTTTATTACAGCCATGCTTTGAAACACACGTACACTGCAGAGTTAAATCTAGCTAACTGAAAAATACACTACCTTATAAACCCCTTTAGTGATGAGAACACATAGCATCTACTCTACACTTATCAAAAGTAAAATACATCATCATTATCCTTCATCCTCATCTTGCTGCACCACTGTTGTACAGCTGTTTTTTTAAAAGGTACTGAATCTGAACAGTATATATGATATGGTATGCATGCATTTTTATTCTTTCAAAACTATACATTTAAATTTATTTACAAATGTATATGTGTGTATATATTGGTTTACATGTTAATATGTATGTGACCCCATTTTGGTGCTTATATGAGCATAAAATATTTCTAAAAGACTGTTAAATAGCAGTTTATCACTAAAGCTGAGACTAGTGGTCTGGGAACTAAGAAGGAACTGATTTTGTCTTTAACCTCAAGCTATTTAGGCAGTCTCTTAATTTCTGCCACATGTAGCAGCATCATATAACTTACTCGGACATGCTGAGTATTCACAAAAAAACACACATATACACAAATTAATCCAACAAACAACAAACAAAGCAAGAAAATGGTACCAAACTACTTGATATTTATTTTATTGCTCATTTTTACTTTTTTGCACTTAACAGCATTTTGTAAAATTTAAATAATTTAAATTTTAATTGCTAATGCACTATCACTTTTATTTAGAAAAGATCTATGCAGCCCAGGCTGGCTTCCAACTCCCTATACAGTTGAGGATGACTTTGAATTTTTGATCTTCCTGCTTCTACCCTCCAAGGGCTAAGAATATGGGCATGCTACCACACCAGATTTGCTAATAAAATAAGCTATTAAATTGGGAGGCAGGAGGGTTGCACATACCATAGTATGCATGTGGAGGTCAGAGGACAACTGTGTGATTCTGAAAAAAATCAAACTCACCATTTTGAATTTCCACTTCTGTCCCTTTGGTTACACAAAAACTGGGAGTTTCCTGATGACCATGAAACCCACTGGCCCCTGAAATTGTCTCAGGATTTGGTTTAGACTTAACAAACCTACTCCTCACTCTCAAATTTTTGGTCACTATAGAAGCTGTATGCCTAGAAGTAAAGATGAAAGAAAGTTATCAGTTAAGTAAAAATTCCTTTGCCATATTTATCTTTACCATTGATATAAACAATAAACACCATTCAGGTACCACAGTACAGTAGTTTGCTTGTTTGTCTGTCTGGACAAAGTCCTGACATGTAGCAAGGCTCACCTAAAACTCAAGGTTATCTCCTGCCTCAGTCTCTGCAGAGCTGGGACCACAGGTATGCATCACCACACTTGGGAAATGTTCACGTCTTTTTTTCTTTTAATTTATAAAAATTTGTTTTTATTTTATCATATGAATGCTTTGCCTGCATTTATATAAGTGCATCATGTGTGTACAATGCCTGCTGAGGCCAGAAAATGGTATCAGATCCCCTGGAACTGGAGTCAGACAGGTGGTAGCCACCATGTGGGTGCTAGGACATGAACTTGGGTTTCCGTCAACAGCACCCAGTGTTCTTAACTACTGAGTCATCTTTCCAGCCCGCAAACGTTCATTGCTTAATGTTAAAATTATAAAGTAGTAAGTTTACTAAAATACTTTAAAAAATGGAGACCATGTTTGTAAAAGACTACATTGACATAAATCTACTTCACTGAAGCTTCAAAGACACTGCAAACATAGTGCTGTAATTTTAATAAGCAAACCAATAAACCATTAAAATCCATATTAGCTAATCCTTAATATGTGAAAAAGCAACACTGCCTACTTTAAATTTATACAAAACCAACACTACAAGCAATAACTAAGACTAATGGTGGATCTAATTGTATTTATTAACTGAATACTAAAATAACCTGGTTGGTAGAGTGTTCTTCACTGCTTCTTCCATTAAACCATCTTCTTCTTTAGTATTTTGTTCCTTCCATACAATCTTGTTTTCTTCAAATGATGCAGGAGACATACTAATGACAGGTGAAGAAAGCTCCTGACATTCATGAACAATTTTGTGATTTACATTATCTGGGCTAAAAGGAACATGACTTTTATCCTTTGAATGAACATCAGGAAATACACATACTCCTACTGCAGAAGAAAATAGGAAATTAAAATTGATCCAATATTAATAGCTACTTGAATTAAATTAATTCTTCAACACTGAATAACTGTCCAATTCAATTTCATTAGTAGTTTGTTCTATTAGACTCCAAACTTAAATTATGATCTCACATTTCTTTCAAGGATTTAAACTATAATGAGCTTAATAATTCTTATCACTGAAAATTTGAGCCACTTTAATTAAAAATTGGTCTGTTTGTTACTATCAATAATTATATAACCCTAGATGGATTTCAAGATAGAACATCTTCAGTTACTAATTTTTAAAACTTTATTTTATGTACTAGAAATTTGTGGTAGGCTCCAAAGGGCCAATGAGAGACAAGCCCTACACAGAACACTAATTAGAGACTCTAATGATAAATACATGGTTGTGAAAATGAACGGCAGGTCAGTAATCAGTCAAGTCAATTGCCACGAAAACAATCAACACATTTACTCACTTAATGTAGCTTCTGGTATAGGGTAGTTACCTCAGCAATAGAATGCTTGCCTAGCAAATTCAAGGCCCTAGATTCAGTCCCCAGCACCAGGGGGGGAAAAAAAATAGACTATAGTTTCTAAATTTAGCTTAACATATTAAAAATTTAGGTTGGCATTTCCTTTGGTTTCTTGTAAACTACTGAAACAGTTTAAATTACCTCAGTACTACTACTTGCCCCTTCAGAGTAGATTTGTCATCAAAGTATGATCATCTCAAGCAGAAAGTACTTTACTAAAGAAACATGTATACAGTGATTAGTGGTCATTGACCTCCATTATCTAATGATGTTTATATTGCTATAGGTGGAGCATTCAATACATTCTTTTTTATTTAAAGACAGGTCTTATATATATATCAGGATGGCCTCAAACTCAGAGGTCAGCCTGCTTCTCCTGAGTGCTGGGATTAAAGACATGAGCCACCATGCCTAGCCAAATTATTTTATGTAGGTGCAGAAGTTAGAAGAAAGTGTCATAGTTCCTGGAACTGGAGTTATGGAAGACTGCTAGCCACCATGTGGGTGTTGAGAACTGAACCTGGGTACTCTGTAAGAGCAGTGAGCACTCTTAACCACTGAGCTATCTTTACAGTCCCAGCCAAATTATCCTTTCTTTTCTTTTTTTTTTGTTTTTGTTTTGTTTTGTTTTTTTAAAATTATTTATTTAATAACAATATAATTAGAAGAGGCATTTCATTACAACAGCATTGACATATTCAGTAATAATTTCCAGAGCTAAGATGCTTCTCTTTCAAAACTGGCTGTAAATTATTAGGTTTACGTTGAGTTAATAGAGTTATACAATATTGTACTCCACATAAACCCTTTAAGACA
>NW_008342399.1:3273337-3273573 GCF_000622305.1 Nannospalax galili
ACAGTCAGTTACTTTCTGAGCTCCTTGGCATCTGAGCATGGATATAAAGTCATCAGGTAGATTTCAATAGTAATGTTTTTCACATCTACTAATTATTAAGGAGCAAATTTTTATGCTTTGAAAAAAATTTTTTTTTTTTATACACCCACTTCCCAGGTAGCAGCCTCCCACAGCCTCCTTCCCCTCACTAGAGCCGTTATACTCTGATATCCCTGCTACTGTCTGCTGTGTTGTCA
>NW_008342399.1:3273838-3281680 GCF_000622305.1 Nannospalax galili
AACTTTAGCTATGCATATGGATTCTTAAGAAATTATATTGGCCCCTTTAATCTTTGGTTATACTTTCGTTTTGGGTGTTTAAGGCCATACATTTGGCCCAGATAAACCACTCTTACGGTGGTTTGAGGATCTGTTCCTCAGGAGTCACATGGACTTGGGAGGAGCCCCTGGCTCCTTTCTTTTACCAGTTCCGCCTATGTGAAGATAAGTCAAAGGTCTTGCTCGACCATGGCTAGGTTCGCTTTTTTGGTCTTTTTGAGACAGGGTCTCCCTATAGTCACAGCTGGCCTGGATTCACTATGGAGACCAGTCTGGCCTTGAACTCACACAGATCCATCCCCCTGCCTTTGCCTCTCCAGTGCTGAGATTAAAGACATATACCACCACCCAGCTCACACCTTGATAAACCAAGTACATTATCTCAAAATTGTTGCCACTATCCCTAAAGAGACTACAAGGAAAATAGTGAATGGTAATACATAATTCCTTTTCTAGAAAAACAATACTGTAGATGACAATTTCTAATGTGAAAGCCCTTTTCCTCAAAGTTTAGGTATACTTTCTTCTTTTTTATTTATTATAAACTGCTTAACTGCTGAGCCATCTCTCCAGCCTTAGGTATACTTTCTTAACAGATTTGTAAAAGGTATTTCTTCTTTTGGGAGGACTTCTCTTTGTTCTTACCATCACTCTGTTCAGTAACGATCTCTGATTGCAATACTATCTCTCCCATTGTAAGTAGAGCTATGGCAGCTTCAGTGCTTCCATCACTGGGACCTTGAAAACACATCAACATTATCAACATTAAAACAGAACAAACCTGGAAGTCTCTTTACATTTTTAGATACTTATCTTCTCCTAAGCAGTTTCAATATTCTTCATACCACTATTCCACGGCTAGTGTGGTTCTGTTCAGGTTAATACTACATATCACCAACTGTTGGGCCAGCAAAATGGCTGAGTAGGTAAAGGTACTTGCTGCCAAGCCTGACAACCTAAATTCAATCCCCAGGACCACCTGGAGGAATGAGAGAACCAACTCCAACAAGTTATTCTCTGACCTCTACAATATGCCATGGCATACATGCTCCCCCACAAGTAAATATGAAGCAAAGTTTTTTTCAAAGAATCATCAACTGTTGAACTTTTTAGTTACTGAAAACATTTCCCTCCTTTTAAATAATACTTTCAAAGAGTATGCTCTCATCTGTGTGTATCCAGGGAAATGCTCAATGCTTCTTACTAAACAAATATTTAGCCCTGGGCTCACCTTCTCAGTCCCAGGAATCCAAGTTTCTCAGCAAAATATCATATTCAACAGGTTAATTTTTCTGTTCTACTCTCTAGCAACCTGTGATATTTACCACTGCTAAATGTGAGTGTTGGATAGGCATGTCCTCCGAAAGAACCAGCAACAGCTGAATGTCTGAACCCTAAGACTCTGTAGACTGAGGGAGAGACAGTGACCCCTCCCACCCAATAGGTCAGCTTCAATTGCATGAGGGGGAGGGTCTAAGGAGAGACATGGAAGAAGCCAGGGAGGTAGCATGAGTTTTCGCCATCTTGGCACTGGCAGGCACGATCTGAAGAGCTCAGCCCAGACGTAGGGAAAGAGCCTATGGGTGTCCATACCTTTGTAAGTGACCCCTTCCCGGACATCATTAAGCTTTGTTGGCAAGCCCAAATAAGTATCTTTATTCCCTAAACTGCAGCTTAGAGGAACGTCATATCAGTTTGTCAGTGGGGAAGGAAGGTTGCAGCATGCCTCTCAGAGGGCCTGGGAGCCAAGAGAGGCCACGCAGTATGGGCCTCCCAAAAGCGAATTTGGCTTTACACTGTGCGACAGTTAACCAAGTAGTTTTAACAGATTTTTTGTTAAGTTACCTGGTTGATCTTGGGTCTGTTGACCTGTAGTCAATTCCTAAAAAAGGAAAAGATAAATAACATCTTAAGTTATTTATCCCTAAATAAATGTTCTTTTTTTAAAAGTATTACATTTTACAGGTCTTGCTATGCTTTTAGTTACAGTAGTAAAATTTTTATCTTAATTTACAGGTTTCATAAACTTCACAAATACAACAGAAATAGTAAGTTAAAGGCCAAATTTTTTTCTCTCACTCCTGATTTACTTGTTTCTATACTGCAAATTTTAACTCCTAGCATTACTAACTACATACATCTAACCATTTTTACTTCTTCACACTCACAATCCTTCAACTCTAGTCAAAGCGGCTACCAAGTTTTACCAAATGGAAACCAAAGTCTAGAGAGTATCATAAGCTATTTCTACTACTAAATGGCTTAAAATATAAATGAATTTTAATAAAGGACAGATACACAGGAGACAGCTGTGTGGAAAGGCAGCATGAGGAGCTCCACCCATCTGCTTCCCAGGGAGACTGGCAAAAGTGATTTAGAAAGCAAAAACATTTACAGCCTCTGGAACAAATGAAGAAACAGCTATTCAAGAAGATCTATAAGAATTTGGTAGCCTTTGTGAACCACAACAGCTCAATGCTTCTTTCCTCCAGATTAAAGTGGTTCACCCATGGCTGTTATAGTTAAGAAAATCAGGCCATCTCTCCCCTTAGGTACTAGCAAGACTTGAGCACCTAACATAATCAACAACATCAAAACCCCCCACAGATAATATCTATTATAAATATGGGCATAAATACTTTTAACAGAATACTAGCAAACAACTAGCAACATATTAAAAAAAAACATACATCATAATCAAGCAGGAAGTACCCCAGGGAAGTAAGGTTGCTTCCACATCCAAAAATCATTGTTAATACAACTCACTGATGCAATAACAAAAATTTCATACATCTGTATCAATGAAAAAAAATCAAAACCCAAAACCAACAATCCTCCAAAAACCACACATGACAAAATCTAACACTCTTTCATGACAAAACACACAACAAACCAGAATAAAAGGGTATTTCCTCAGCTTGATAAGAGGCATCCAGGGGAAAAAAAAAAAACAGCTAACATTATATGCATGACATAAAACCCAATGCTTTCCCCCAAGTCTGTGACCAAGTCAAGACCGTCTACTTGTACCACTTCTAGGAGCTGACTGACAACAGTGGCTCTAGCCAGAACAATTGTACAAGAAAAAGATAGGAAAGTATTATAGAATGAATTCAAATCTCCAATATTGTGAATGTACCATCTCTAGAAATAAGGTCTCTGTAAATGCAATCAAGTTAAAATAAAATCATATGGTTGGCCCTAATCCAATATGACTGGGTCATCAGAGGGGGATGGGACACAGACACACGGAACCATAGGAAGAATATCATGAGGTGATGGAGGCCCAAGTTAGAATAACGCTGCCTCAAGTCAAAATTTCAAAAGCTAAAATGACAAAGCACTATTTGCAAATACCAGAATGCAGAAGAAAGGAAAAGAGGTTGTGGTTTCCTCCTCAGATCCATTAGAAAAACACTGACACTAGGTGGCACCTTGATTTTGAACGTCTGGCTCCATAACTGTAAGAATCAACTTCTATAGCTTTAAGTAACAAAATTTGTGATATTAGTGTTTTATTTTGTTTTTGAGACAGGGTCTCACTATGTAGCCTTGGCTGGCCTGAAATTTGCTATGTAGACCAGGCTGGCCTCAAACTCAGAGGTCCAGCTGCCTCTGTGTCATAAGTGCTGAGATTAAAGGTATGTGCCACTATATCTGGTCAGTTTGTGGTACTTTGTAGGCTGTCCTAGAAAGCTAATATAGAAAAGAAAAAAGTAAAACTATCTCTATTTGCAGATTACATAATTTGGTGTAAAGAAAACACTAAGGAATCCACTGAAAACTTCTAGAAATAGAGTGAGTTCAGCAAGACTGCAGGGTATGAGACTGATACCCCAAAATTAATTCCATTTCTATGCACTTGCAAGAACAATCCCAAAATAAAATATCCAATTCACAACAATGGCAAAAATAACAACCTTGAAAATAAATTTGATAAGTACAAAGTATATACACTAAAGCTACAAAACATCAATAAAAAGAAACTAAGAAGCTATAAGTGAATGAGAGGGCTGGGAGTTCAGCTCAGTAGTGGGACATTTGCCTAGCAAGCATGAGGTACTGGGTTCTATCATCAGGACCACCAAAAGGTGGAAGGGAAACATCTTACATTCATGAAAATCTCAGCATTGTTAAGGTTGGAATACCCTTGAAACTGATCTAGAGATGCAATGAGATCCCGGTCAGAGTCTCACTTGACTTTTCTGCAGAAACCGAGGTAAAATTTATATAGAACTGAAAGGAACTCATATTAGGCAAATCAATCCTGATAAAGGAGAATAAAATAACAGAAATCTTACTTCTCAGTTCCAAAGTTATTATAATGCAACAATAATCAATCAACACAGCATACCCAGCACAAGGCTAAAAATATGGGTCCACAGAACAGAATTCAGTCTAGAAATACATCCATACATCAATGGTCAATGGGTTTTTTTGTTTGTTTGTTTGTTTAGGCATGGACCTTCACAACAAGCTAATTATTTTTTAAAGAGTTTTCATAGAGTTTTCGCAGCATAATTTGTCTGAAAAAAAAAAAGATCACTGAATGGTCTTGGCATTCTTATAAGAACCAGTTGAGAAGCCAGACATGGTGGCACATGCCTGTGATCAAAGTACATGTGATGTGGAAGCAGAAAGATAAAGGTCAAAACCAGCCTCAGCTACATAGGAAAAGCAAGGCCAACACAGGCGACATGAGATTCCATTTCAAAAAAACAAAACCAAAATAACTGAAAGGTATATTTCAAATGAGTGAATTAAGTGGTATATGAATTATATCTCACTACAGTGTTTTAGACAGTTATAATTCCAAATGTTCACTTGAAAAACAAGATAAATATTAAATATGAAAAGCATCAAATGGAATGAAACTAAACATTTTAAGTAACTTACGTTTTATATATTTATGCAACAGAATTTTGATGTGAAAGTATACGATGATTGATATTAAGACTATCAAACATGCACAAAAAATAAGCTTTACAATCAAATATAAAACTCATGCTAATTCACAAGTTCCAACTACTCATACTAACAATAAGAAAAATTAGCTAAGGACTGTGTGTAAACAAAGTTATCAAAACAATCCTGTACTCTTCAGAAAGTAAACAAGTAGAAGGCAAACCACCGAAATGGAAACTTACAAACAATGATGTTTGCAAGTGTTTTTCTTGCTGCACTTCCTGAGTAGTCACATTTGTATTTGGAAGCTGATGCTCCACAGCAGTTACACATCCTACATCTGCAACATCCAGGGTTATTTCAAGCTGTCAAAAGAAGATTTATGATTTCACTCTCTCAAACAACAAACATCAAAACATCTCCTTTTCCACATGAGTAAGTAAAATTAAACATTAAGATGCACAAATACATCACATGCACACATAAGATAAAAAGTGAACTTTAGCAATTGTTTTTAGTCTTTTTTTTGAGACAGGGTCTCCCTGTAGCCCCAGTTGGCCTGGAACTCGGTATGTGGACCAGGCTGGCCCTGAACTCACAGAGAACCGCCTGTCTCTGCCTCCTGAGTGCTGGGATTAAAGGCATGTGCCACCATGCCCGGCTAAAAAGTGAACTTTAGCAATTCTTAAAGTGACTAACAACTTGGCCAAAGTAAAACATTACATTTCTGAAGGGTCTGGGTCTATTACAACCAGTAACAAAAAGTTCTAAACTAATCTCTGAAGTGACATTTCACTTCTCATTCTCCCCACTTTGTTCCTACTTGGTCCCAATTTCTTTCTTCCATTGTTAACACGTATGTAATGTTTTCAAAAAACTGTAAGAACATGCGCATAGGGATACAAAGTCAAATTAGACACACTTGGTCCCTGCCCTCAATGGAATCATAATTTAAGAAAAACACATGTTAACTGTACATAAAACTAACTGATATTGTCATAAATACTATAATAGAGATTAACTAAAGTGCTTAAAAAGATTTATCACCTTAGCACTCCCAGTGCAGCAATACTCTCCCACAACCCCAACATTTGCATGACTCTAGATAGCCAAGGGAATGGGTTCGCTCACAATCACTCTTTAATTGGCAACATTACTAGTCACAGAGCCCTTATAATGAATCATTACAAAGATAAACAGATCTGCTAGAACATACATCCCCTTATAAATGGAGAGAGGAATATAAAACCCTGCATGATACAATAGAAACTGTGGGTAAAGAAAAGTCCAAAGCAGGACCTGGAGAGAGGAAGGGAGCAGGGAGTGAGAACAGGTAAAGAGAGGGGAAACAGTTGGTGAAGACAGGGAGAAATTAGAACCCTTGAACACTACTGGTGACAATATGCACTGATGTAGCCACTATGGGGGGGGGTGATGGAGGGAGGCCTTTAAAAAAAAATTTTAAATACAGAATTATCACATACACTACCAAATCCATTTATAATAATATTCCAAAAAAGAACTAAAAGTAGAGAATTAGGGGTTGAGGAGGTGGCTCAGTTGGTAGAATTTGTCTAGTATGTGTAAAGCCTTTGGTTCAACCCTAGCACCACATGCTTGTAATTCCAGCACTTAGGAGGTAGAGGCAGGAGGATTAGAAGGTTGGGGTTATCCTAGACTGTACAGTATGTTTAAGGACAACCTGGGCTACATATTTAAAAGAAAAAAAAGGATTCCAGTTTTATAAGATGAGAATTTCTCCTGAAGGACAGGTAATGATGGTAGCACTGAACTTTATATTTTAAAATGAGTAAAAAAAGGGGCTAGAGAGATGGTTCATTGGTTAAGAGCACATACTGCTCTTTCAGAGGACCAGAGTTCAATTCCAAGCACCCACATAAGGCAGCTCACAATCACCTGACTCCATCCTCTGTAGGATTCAATGCTTTTGGCCTCTGCAAGCACACACAAACAAAAAATAAATCTTTGGGGCTGGGTCCTCTAAAAGAGGACCAAGGTTCAGTTCCCAGCACCCACATTGTAGCTAACAACTACTTCTAACTCTAGTTCCAGGGAATCTGATGCCCTCTTCAGACTCCACGGGCATTGCACAACATGGGTGCACTTACATACATGCAGGCAATATACTCATACACACAAAAAAATAAATATTTTTAAAAGATAAATCTTAATAGGGGACATTCTTTCTCCCCATTTCACAAGCAGCACTTAAGTTTTGTGAAACACTTAATAGACCTAGAGACATTGTCTAATAAATTTAAAGATGTTTAGGGTATCCAAATTTATAAGGCCTTTGAATGTACTATCAAAAATATCCATATTTATAAATCTGCACATGTATTTTAATTGGGCATGCCAAAATAAAACCAATAATTGTGTGCATAATAAAATGAAAAGAAAAAAAGGTATATATTAAAAATTAAAATAAAAAAGGAAAAATGGGAGTGGGAACATGGCTCTGTTGTGAAGTGCTTGCTCCACACGCATGAAGCCATGGATGTGATGTTCAGCATTGCTCAACGCAGGTATAGTGAAATATGGCTGCAATCCCAGCACTAGGGAGGTAGAGACAGGAGGACCAGGAATTCAAGGTCACTCTTGACTACACAGCAAGTTTGACGCCAGCCTGGGCTACATGAGACCCTGCCTCAAAAAACAAAACAAAACAACAACAAAAAAAAAAGTGAAAAATTTTGTCACATGGATTTTAAAATAATTGTTTTGTTTGTTTTCTGTTTTTTGGGGACAGTGTCTCCCTGTAGCTACAGCTGGTCTGAACTCCCTGCCTCTGCCTCCCAGATGCTAGGATTAAAGGTATGGACCACCATGCTTTATTTATTTATTTATTTATTTATTTATTTATTTATTTATTTATTT
>NW_008342399.1:3281860-3296534 GCF_000622305.1 Nannospalax galili
TTGACATTTGTTTTTTTAAGTTATTCATTTAATAACTACATAATTAGAAGCCTCATTTCATTACAACAGCATTGACATTCAATAACAATTTCCAGAGCTAAGATGCACCTCTTTCAAAACTGCATGCCTGGCTTTTAAAAACTGTTTTAAAGTTTCACTTATTTTGAATATGTACCCAATGGTGCATATGATGTATGCATGCCATGATGTACATGTGGAAGTCAAAGGACAACTTGAGGGCATTTGTTCTCTCCATGCATCATATGGGTTCCAGGATCAAACTCAAGCAGTCAGGCTTGGCAGTAAGCACCCTAACCTGCTGAGCCATCTTGCCCGCCCATGTCACATGCACTTTGCCAGTTTTTGAAAGGAAGAAAAATGGAGGTGTGGCTCTGAAGTAGAGCACCAACCTACCATGTATGAGGCCTTGAGTTCATTCTCCAAACAAAAACCAAAACCGAAAAACCAAAAAAAAAAAAAGAAAGAAAAGAGAGAGAGACATAGGTATTCCATCTTCTCTACCAACCAAAACAGAGAGCCTAGTATAGTTAATAGACACCATCTACTAAAACATCTTTAAAATAATTAAGAAATGGTAATGCACACTAATCCCAGCACTGGGGAGTCAGAAGCAGGCAATCTCTGTGCTATTGAGGCCAGCCTGGTCTATACAGCAAGTTATATGCTGGCTGGACTACAGAAAGCTACAGATCTTGTCTCAAGAAGACTAAAAAAAAAAGAGCCCAAGCATAAGCATATAAGAGCTTTCTACTGTTACTGTTAACTGAGGCCCAGGCTGGGACCAGGACCATGAGGACTAAGTGATCACAGGTAGTCATACAGGCCATTGCTATGGATTTCTTTAAGCTATACAGTAGGTCCAGAATAAGTTATGTTTCGCAGTAGATGCTTAAGAGAACGAATTCTTCAGATCCTAGTTATCATTAAGAAAGGAAATAATAATCCATTAAAAGAAAAAAGTGTCAAAAATTAAAAAAAAAAACAAAAAAAAACCCTACCTCTTCCATTGTTTCCTCGATCTGGGCAGAAGTGGGTTCAGGGGATCTGAGACCAATAGGTACAAATACTGGTGCTTTGTTTAATTCTTCTGGGGCAAGATGACAGGTATCTTCTTCATATTCAGACTCAAAATCCTCAGTATCATCTTCATCCTCATCCTGGGAAGCTCGAAGAGTCACCAGCATGGACTTGGACGCTCTAGGTTCCTTCTTAGTCTTACCTCGACTTCGTTTTGATCCACGCCCTTTGGTCACATTTGGTTTGATCTTCCTAGGCATTCTCCTCCCAGGATGATCTAGCGCACACTCAGAGGCAGAAGACAGAGTTGTTCTTTGAGGTGGAGCAATTTTAGAACAACTTGATTCTTTCAATAGTTGTGGACAGCTGCATATTTAACCAAAATAGCGCAAGGATAATCTTAATGAAACCAAACTGTTAAACAGTAAAATCTCAGTTCCAACCATTAAAATAAAGATAAAGATTGGGAATATAGATCAGTGACAGAGCTCTTACCTAGCATATGTCAAGCCCTAAGTTCAATTCCCAGTACCGCAAAAATATAATAATGATGATGATAAAAATACCTCTCTGTATTTTGTGATGCCAGGATCAAACATAGGTCCTTCCAAGTTCTACACAAATGTTCGGCTATATCCCTAGCCCCACCCATTCTTTTAAAACATATGTCATAAAAGTAAGAAAGAAATTAACCACTACGTAGCATCTTATTCAGAGTTAAATTTCATTTATCTATAAATGTTGTATAAATTTTTAATCTGGCCTGTTTTTACACACAACATGGTGGTAGAAATAAACACAAACCTGGAAATAAAGTGGAAAAAAAGGCAAAATACGTGGAACTAATTAATACTGAATGAGATCAAAAAGTGATACTGTTTACCTAGTGGGCACAGCTAGGTTAAAATAAAAGAGTAGGGAAGACAAAAAGCCATTAAAGTAATGATGTTTTTTAGAGCTTAGGTTTCTTCCCACTGTCTTTGAAAATTATGGAGGTAGAGTACCTTTCATTATTGTTTACAACTGAACTAGAAGTGGCATTCTAATTTCTGAGCTAATATACACCATTCTTTGATCAGAAAAAAAGTACAATGTTATGAATAAAAATCAAAGTAGGGGCTAGAGTGATGGCTCAGTGGTTAAGAGCACTGGCTGCTCTTGCAGGGGACCCAGGTTTGATTTCCAGCACCTACATGGTGGCTAACAATTGTCTATAACTCCAGTTCCAGGGGATCTGACACCCTCTTCTAACCTCTGTGAGCACTGCATGACACGGGTACACTTACGTGCAGGTAATACATTCATAAACATAAAATAAAAATAAAAAAATTTTTTTAAAAAATCTGAAGTAGGGCCAGGCATGGTGGCACAAGCCTTTAATCCCAGCACTCGGGAGGCAGCAGCAGACAGATCTCTGTGAGTTCAAGGCCAGCCTGGTCTACATAGTGAGTTCCAGGACAGATGGGGCTACAGGGAGACCCTGTCTCAAAAAGACCGAAAAAAAAAAAAAATCCAAAGCAGTAAACACTTGAGAGTGAACAACTCCACTTGTGTTCACAACCCACCTTTCTGCCCTATCAGTAACACAGGATCTGTAAAGACTAAGTGCTTGTCATCTCCAATTCTGAGTATCAGAAGACAAAATGCTACCTTGTTTGTTTACTGAGACTCTGCTCTTCAATCACAGAAGACACAGAGTTATCTTCCACAGTTTCCTCTCCAACACTTCCAGATGATCCAAGTTTTAGTTCAGTGACTTTTTTGGCAAAATCAGATTCTTTAGAACCTACACAATCTTTACTTGCTGAAATCTCCAGAGATGTCAGAATCTCGGTCTTTTCCTTAAATTCAAGAAAAAAACAAACAACAACAAAAATCACTTAATATTATCAGGGAAACAATCTATATTATTTTGGTTTAACAGTCTGGCCTAGTACTCTAAACACACATGCAAGTGATCAATTTCTAAATTTTTATGAGACTGCAAAATCACTCACTTTTCAAGAAAACAGTTACAGCATAGAAGTCAGAACTGTTTTTCACTATCGCTCTCCTTCATGATCCCGACAAGAATTTAATTTTTCAAAACTTACTTTTAGAAGGAGTTCGTTGTCGGAATCTCCCTTCTGCAGCAAATTATTTTCTGGTTTTTGTGCCTCAGTCTGATCTGTTGTGTCTTTTTCTATACCTGATTGCTCTTTTTTATGCTGTGCTCCTCCTAAATTTGGCTTAGCCTTTTGAAATCGCCTTCTTATCAACTGTGCCTGGCCGGGAACATATGGTTTATTTTCATGCCTAGAATGAAGCACAAATCATGTTTAAGAACAACATCAGAACTCTCCATCAATGTAACACTGACATTTTGGATTCAAAGAATTATGTAACAATTGGTAATAAAACTAAGCATGTAAAATGAAACACCACATTGCTGATATAAAAGCCTTTTTAAGTTTCATTTTCTCTACAGCCTGAGGAACAGTATAATATTAATCTTTCTCTGCTTTCATTCATTAATACTGGCCTGGTTTCATACCACTTCAAGTAATTTTCAGAGATATTAACTAGACACTCCAAACTTCGTAACAGCACTTTAAACAAATGCTTCAACTGGGCTCCAACACATGAACAAATATACAGGTTTTGCTTAAGAGCAAGAGTCTATTCTATCACATTCCTGAAAGCTGATGGGAAAGGTCTTATTGTTAGGCAGTCTTAAAGTTCTGATTATAACCCATTTCAGACAAAGACAAGGTTGAAACATTCAAAAGAAATTCAAAGCTACCAAGGTAACTCCAACAGCCATTCTAAGGTCTCATATGGAAATAGTTTAGTAACTAGCTAACATCTGAACTGGGGTATTTAAAAATTAATACCGAGGCCGGGCGTGGTGGCACACCCCTTTAATCCCAGCACTCGGGAGGCAGAGGCAGGCGGATCTCTGTGAGTTCGAGGCCTGCCTGGTCTCCATAGTGAATTCAGGACAGCTGGGGCTACAGGGAGACCCTATCTCAAAAAGACCCCCCCCCAAAAAAAATTAATACAGAAAGGGATGTAGTTCCATGGCAGACAATCTGCTACCACATGCAAGGCCCTGGGTCCAATCCCCAGTACGTACATATACACACACACACACACACACACACATACACATACACACACACACACACACACACACACACTCACTAATATAAACCTGGATATACGATTAAAAACTAACCCCCCAAATATTTATAAATAAAATACATAGACACCCTCTTCCTGTTTTCCAAGGGTTTGTATGCATGTGGTACACTTACATACGTGCAGGCAAAACATTCATACACCAAAAAACTTTAAAAATCTTTTTTAAAAAAGCAGTCACGTGAAGACTAGAGATGCAACGCAGTAGTAGAACACTTGCCATACAAGAGTCATTAGGTCTACTCTCCAAAAAAAAAGTCATCACATGTGGTTCTGCAAAGATATTTAAGAATGGGACAGCGAGATGGCTCAGAGAATAAAGGAGCTTACCATCAAGCCTCACAAACTGAGTTTAATCCCCAGGACCTACATTGTGGAAGGGGAGAAGCGACTTGTCAGCTGAGTGGCACACACGCCCAGAAACACACACACACACACACACTAAAATTTTAAAAACAGTAAAAAAAAAAATTTAGGGTCTGGAGAGGTGGCTCCGTAGTTAAGAACACTGGTTGTTCTTGTAGAAGACCTGGGTTCGAATCCCAGCACCTGCATGGCAGCTAACAACTGTCAGTAACTCCAGTTCCAGAGGATCAGACAGCCTCTTCTGTCCTCCGTGGGCATTGCAGGACACTGGTGTACTTACCTACATGCAGGCAATACATGCATACACATAAAAATAATAAAATATATATTTAAAAAATTTAAGATAAAATGTTATATATAAATAATTTGTTATTGAAATCAGAGGTGACAACAAAATGCTGGACTTAACAATAAGGAATAAGGGGCTGGACATGACTCAGTGGTTAAGAACACTAGTTATTCTTGCAGAGGACCTGAATTCAATTTGCAATTTGCAGCACCCACATGGTGGCTTACAACTACCTGTAGTCACAGTTCCAGGATATCTCATATCCTCTCTGGCCTCCACAGGCACCAGGAATACATACATGTAGTCACTCAAACATACACATAAATAAATCTTCAAAAAGAAAGAAAGTAAAAGAATAAGGTAATTTTAAACCAGGCCTGGTGGCATAAGCCTATAATCCCAGCTACTAGGAGACTGAAACAGAACAATCACAAGTTCAAGCTTTGCTTGGACTACAGAGCAAGTCCAAGGCCAGTCTAACAACTTAACAAGAATGTTTCAAGATAGAATAAAAAAGGGCTGAGGCATGGCTCAGTAGTAGAGCACCTGACTAGCATAAAAAAGGCCCTGGGTTCAATCAAAAGCAATATAAAACACAAAAGCAATTCAGAATGCTAAGTTATATAATATCAATTATGTTAAAAATCAAAATATTTAATAAGCTTTAGAAAGCTTCTTCTTACTAAAAGAAAACTTACCTTATCTTCTCATGTAAAACATTGCTTTTGTTAACTCTGAAGTTTTCTACAGGAACCACATGACCTTGTTCATTCACTCTGCACTCTGAAACTTTGGCGGACACAACTTCAATTTCAGTTTCAATTTGAGAATTTGACTGAAAAGACAAAACTGTATTAATATACTCTCTTTACAGCAGAACTTAAAAATGTTTTAATCAACAAAAAAGCATTTTTTAAGTTTCTCCTTCTTTTTGGTATTGAGAAATGAACCCAAAAGATCTGCATGCACTCTATACTCCCAAGTCCAGTTTGCTTTTTAAATTCTAATTCAAACTGGGCATCCAATGTTCATCTTCTGCTGCCAAAACAAAACTGCATAGTTCACAGCAAAAGGTGCAGTGATTTATTGAAGAAAAGTGTGAATAATGCATCTAAAGCTCCAAGATGGGCCTGAGGTGAGTGCATGGTAGGTTGTACACCTGTTGTATAACACCTGTTGTACAACCAAGAACAGCATGTAAGACAGTGCCAGCGGTACAACACCATGTAAGACAGTGCCAGTGGGTACTTGCAACCCTAGCACTAGAGGACAAGCGAACAAGTGGATCCCTAGATCTCACTGGCCAGCCAGTGTAGTCAAATTAATAAGTTTCAAGTTCTGTCAAAGGCCCTATCTCAAAAAATGAAAGCAGTAAAGGACACCCTATATCAACCCCAGGCCTCTGCCTACATACACATGTGCACATACCCAAATAAACACATATATAATGCTCTAGGAATCATGTTATAAAATTAAAAACAATTTGGAACGCGCTGGGTGTGGTGGCACACACCTTTAGTCCTAGCACTGGAGAAGCAGAGGCAGGTGGATTTCCATGAGATCAAAGATCAAGGCCAGCCTGATTTACATAGCAAGTGCCAGGCCAGCTGGGGCTATAGGGAGACCATGTCTCAAAAAGACCCCCCCTGAAAAAAACCAAAAACCAAAAAACCAAAAAAAAAACCACCTTGGAATGAGGATGTAATTTGATTGCAGACTGCATGTACATCATGTGCAGAACTCTAGATTTGATTCCTATCACCAAAAAAGTTGAATGGTTTTTCCTTTTTATTTTTTAATATTTTATTTATTATTTTTATTTTATGTGTGTGAGTATATTGCCTGCATGTATGTGAGTGCACCCGTGTTGTGCAATGCCGCAGAGGTCAGAAGAGAGCTTCAGACTCCCCTGGAACTGAGTTAAGGGCAGTTCGTAGCCGCCATGTGGGTATTGGGAATCAAACCCAGGTCCTCTGCAAGAGCAGTCAGTACTCTTAACTGCTGAGCCATCTCTCCAGCTCTGGGTTTTCCTTTTTAAATAAAAGAGTATTTTTATTCAAATAAGGATTACATACTTAAAATCTACATTTTATGTTATCACTCAGAGAAAAGAACAGAAAAGTAAAGACTAGCAGAAACAAACATTTTGGGGCATTATACTACTTATGTATTTTTTTCCTATTATCAAAAAATTTATTAAGAAATTGATTAAGGGCCAGTAGGATAGATCAGAGGGTAAAGGTACCTGTCACCAAGCCTGACAACCTCAGTCCAATCCTCAGAATTCAGACGGTGAAAGGAAAGGACCCCCACAGGTTTTCCTCTGACCTCTCTATGGGTCCTATGGCATGTGTACACTCACATGTGCACACCTCACATACACAGGAACACATGTGCATATAAACACAAATAAGCAGGTGTAGTGGCACACACCATTAATACCAGCACTCAGGAGGCAGAGGCAGGCAAATCTCTGTGAGTTCAAGGCCAGCCTGTTCTACATAGTGAGTTCCAAGACAGCTGAGGCCACAGGGAGACCCTGTCTCAAAAAGACCAAAAAAATCCCCACAAATAAATGCTTACAATTTATAAAAGAAGAAATTGATTAAAGCTGGTCATAGTGGCATACTCTTGTAATTGTAGCACTTGAGAGGAAAAGGCAGGCAGATCAGGAGTTCAAGGCCAGCTCAGCTGCATAGTAAATTCAAGGCTAGGCTAGGTTACATGAGAACTTGTCCATCATCAGTGCCATCCTCAAAAAGAAAAATAAATAAAAAGGAAAAAGAGAAAAAGAAATTGGTTAAACTATGGGGTATGATGGTGCATCCTGGTTATCATAGCACTCAGAACGGTAAGGAGGAAGGGAAAGACTGATCTCAGCCAAATGAGGCCCTATCTGAAAGGAAGGAAAAAGAAAGAAAAAAAGGTTAAACTGTCATAAAATCAGCATGCTGTTGTGCAGCAAAAATGATATAACTCCTATTTCCTTTTAATAATTTTTAAATTTTTAAGTGTCTGAGTGTTTTGCCTGTATGTACTTAAGTGCATCTGAAACAAAATTAGATACATTACACTGTAATAACCAAAATGCACCACACATATTCTTTAAGAAGAATGTGAGATAACCAGTCAAGGCTGAGCTATCACTTGTTATTTTAACATAAAAGCCTCAATTTATGACATAACAATGATCTCACCACAGTCAGAGATTTCTTTTGAGTTTCATCTTTTGGAGCTATTGCTCCTTCTTCCTTAGCTACGCCTTCAGCATCACCTTTTGCTACTATTTGCCTCTGTCTAGCCTTAAGCACATTTGGTCTCGGTCTATGAAGTCGGCCCCTCGCTGGTAAAGCAATTTGAACAACACTTTGCTTTGTTTCTTGTGGGATTGTGTTCATCTTCTGAGTCCTGGAAAAGAGGACAAGAGGAGAGAAAGGGAGTTTGACTATTATCAAGTTCACAACTACCACAAAAACATATTAACTTGGATTTCCTCAATTCTCGTGAAAATATTGAAGACAATGATCCTCTGATATTAAAACATATGCCAGGCGTGGTGGTGCACACCTTTAATCCCAGCACTGGGGAGGCAGAGGCAGGTGGATCTCTGTGAGTTCAAGGCCAGCCTGGTCTCTGTAGCGAATCCAGGCCAGCTAGGGCTACAGGGAGATCCTGTCTCAAAAAGACCAAAAAAATAAATAAATAATAAAATATATATATATTACAAAAGAAAAGTCTATTTTAGGGTTGGGAATATAGCTGAATGGGAGAGTGAATACCTAGTGGAAAGCCCTCAGTTTAATCCCCAGCACAGAAAAAAAAGGAAAAAAAGAGGGTGGAGTAAATGAAGCAAACTCATTTTAATTCTTGAGGGTGGAGTAAATGAAGCAAACTCATTTTAATTCTTAACTATTAATAAACTAATATGATGATATATGGAAAACAGCCAAATGTATAAAAGTCAGAACAAAGAATCATGGTTGCCACTAGACAGCTAATGTTTAATGAATACAAAGTTTCATTAAAAGGTTAATGAAAATGAAAAGTATTCTGGGGATGGATGGTGGTGAAGAGTGCCCAATAATGTGTATATGATTAATGCCACCGGTTTGTACACCCAAAAATGGTTAAGATGGTAAATTTTATCTTATGTACATTTTACCAATTTCTAAAAAGGTAATAAATATATAGTATATATACATATATATTATTAGTGCATTAGCATTATAAGGTGTGCAATTTCATCTAATTTTCAATTTTAGGTGGTCATCAATTAGACCAATTATTCTTTATATTCTTTATATTCACTTTTAACATATTTCTAAAATAAGGAAATATTTAAAAGGAAAGTCTTGCTTTTTCGTTGGAGCAGCCATCTTCCAGTGATTCACCAAGATGACAAACACAAAGGGAAAGAGGAGAGGCACCCGCTACATGTTCTCTAGGCCTTTTAGAAAACATGGAGCTGTTCCTTTGGCCACATATATGCGAATCCACAAGGGTGATATTGTAGACATTAAGGGGATGGGCACTGCTCAAAAAGGAATGCCCCATAAATGCCACCATGGCAAAATTGGGAGAGTCTACAACGTCACCCAGCATGCTGTTGGCATTGCTGTAAACAAGCAAGTTAAGGGCAAGATTCTTGCCAAGAGAATTAGTGTACATATTAAGCATATGAAGCACTTTAAGAGCCAAGACAGCTTTCTGAAGTGCATGAAGGAAAATGACCAGAAAAAAAAGGAAGCCAAAGAGAAAGGAACCTGGGTTCAGCTGAAGCGCCAGCCCACCTTGCCCGGAGAAGCACACTTTGTGAGAATTAACGGAAAGGAGCCTGAGCTGCTGGAACCCGTTCCCTAGAGTTCATGGCTTAACGTACAAGAAGAAATAAAAGCCCTAGACATAATGTGTTTTCTTAAAGAAAAAAAGAAAAGTCTCAATTTAGATTTTCAAGGAAGGAGCTGATTACCCCATAGAAACTAAGCCTTTTTCCTGGTTTTGTGTTAACTGAGACTCTTCTTTAGGTTCACATGAATTTGAAGGTAAAGGATCCTTTTCTGTCTGTATACACGGTAGTATCATAGTCTCCTCTTCCTTATGACCTGATTTATCATTCTCTCTTGATGTCATCAAGGAAGACACATCCTAAAAAGTACAAAAAAAAATTCACATACTATTAGTATAAGAATAAATTGAGGGGTTAGAGAGATGGCTCAGTGGTTAAGAGCACTTTCTGCTCTTGCAAGGGACCCACATTAGGAGGCTCACAACCACCTATAACTCCAGTTACAGAAGATCTGACATCCTCTTCTAGATCTCCTGTGTACTTACATGCACAGGGTGCACATACAGACAAGTAAGCAAGCGCAAATACACAGAAATCTTTAAAAAGCTTACTACGTCATTTGGCTACAGTTAACATAGCCAGAACTTCAACAAGAGCCTAAACCTCTTAACTGTCTTTTGTCCACACCTGCCTACCAGAGATTTTAACATAAGCTATATGAAATAATAAGGCACATTTAAGTACAGAACAATACCATATATAGTAAAAAAATATATCAACTTGTAAAAGTTAGTAACTTTTTTTTAGTTCAGTAACTAAAAATGCCCACAAACAAAAGCTCCACTTGAAGTATCACTCACACATTGAGCAGCTTGTTCACTGTCCTGCTGTATTGGGACATTCTCTATTTTGTCTGTTTCCGATTTCTTCCCAGGGACACACTGTTCTGCTTCTGGGGTCACTCTCTTTAAAGTTGCTCTTGCCAAGTTTGGTTTTGGTCTTTTGAATCTACTTCTCAGAAAAGGTACTGATTTAACTTCAAGTGGCTTCTGTTCTTGAGGAAGAGCTTTGCTTTTGAAACAAAGATTATCAAATTTTATTAGAACAAACTGAAATAGCAAAGTGAGTGGACTCTTAGGACAACCTTTGAGATTGGCAGTAAGCTCTTAATATATATATTTTTAAGACATAATCTATATAACCTAGACTGGCCAAGAACCTGCTCCATAGGCCAGGGCTGGCCTTCAACTCTCTTCCATTCTCCTGCACCCACCTCCCAAGTGCTATGATTACACACAAGCATCATCATAGCTGGCTTAGTCTTTTTTTTCACCTTGAGACAGGGTCTTGTATGCAGCCCTGGCTGGCTGGAAACTTACTATGCAGACCAGGCTGGCCTTGAATTTACAGAGATCTGCCTGTCTCTGCCTCTGAGTGCTAGAATTAAATGAGGGTGCCACCATGCCTGGCTAATCCTAAATTTTAACAGAAAAAAATTGGAACTATTTGGTAGGTCCTGAAAAACCTGAGTTACACAATCCAGGTATGAAACCATCATTTTTCCATGAACAAAATACGGGTCAAACCCATACTAACCTATGAATACGTGTTCTATACAATTTTGTATTTGTGAATAATTCTCATAACTAGTTGTCAAAATGACCTTAATCCTCACTCTAATCTTCCTATTATATATTTTATGGCTTGAAATCTCACTTACTTTAACATACTCTGCAAATAGAACTTCATATTCTCTAAAAGGTGAAAGACTTACACAATTTGAAAAGAAACTAGAGTATATTATTTTTCTTTAAAAGCATATACACCTGTAAACAAAAACCTCTTTAAAAATGGTGGGGGGGTGGTAGAGAGGGGGGGTGGAGAGATGGCTCAGTGGTTAAGAGCCCTTGCTGCTCTTACAGAGGACCCAGGTTCAGTTTCCAACACTCAAATGGAGGGTAACAACTGTTCGTAACTCCAGTTCCAGGGGATCTAATGCCCTCTTCTGGCCTCCATAGGCACT
This sequence comes from Nannospalax galili, assembly GCF_000622305.1. Taxonomy (NCBI): domain Eukaryota; kingdom Metazoa; phylum Chordata; class Mammalia; order Rodentia; family Spalacidae; genus Nannospalax; species Nannospalax galili. Next base: position 3,293,543 of record NW_008342399.1, read on the forward strand.
GCACAAAGGGTTGTTTTTGCATACATGCAGGTAATATACTCATATACATAAAATAAAAATTGAAAAAAAAACTCTTTAAAGCATATAGACCTATATAATTGTACCTTAAGCTAGTATCTGAAAACTGCTCCAACACATCTGGAGGCCCTTGAGCAGTTTCCTGATGTCCAGAATTCTGTGAAGACTTCAGATGACTTAAAACTCCTTTTTCACCATTTTCTTTTTCTTCTACAAATGTTGTCATCACTGATATTTTATTGTTAATGTTCTGGAGAAAAGAATCATAGTGAATGAGAATAAAGAAAAATTCCATAAGTATTTTGTACATTTCAAATAAAAGCCTACTACTGTTTAATTGTTAAACAAAAATTGACAAACAGAAGCCAAACCTAGAATTCAGGAATGAGTTCCTTTTGTATTGCATATTATGCAATATATTAATATATTGCATATTATGCATATATATTACTCCAAACCACAAATGCCATTACCTACATAAAACAGTGTTAGAAAGAAATCCTTAAAAATGCTGTGAGAGCATGAACTTCTGCAATAGGAAACTTTCAAGAAAGGGAACTTTAAAATCTAGTCAGTGGAATGGGGCAAGAAATTAAAAAAATATATATGGTCAGCTTATTTTTTTACTAAGACTGGTACAAATTCAGTACAATTTCCTATATTTTGTCTATCTAAACATATAATTTCAAATTGTCAGAGCAAGTTTTCCATAATTAGAAAAAAATTGTCTTTTAAGTATTTTAAGTGCCAGACGTGGTGGCACACACCTTTAATCCCAGCACTTAGGAGGCAGAGGCAGGCAGATCTTTGTGAGTTCGAGGCCAGCCTGGTCTACATAGTGAGTTCCAGGACAACTGGGGCTACAGTTTTTGTCTCAAAAAGACAAAAAAAAAAAAAATTTTTTTTAAATGACTACATAAGTTTTTTTTAAGAACCTGAAACAAAAATTTAGGGCTAGAAAAGATTTTAGAGTTTGGGGGATTTTAAGTACTGTTGGTCTCAAGGGCAACAATAATGAGATTATTTGGGGAATTTTTTGATAAGACAGAGAAGAACATACTGTGCTATCCTGTGAAGGCCCAGGGCTGCTGTCATCACTAATGCTCAGAACTATACCGGACTCCAGTTGCCCTGAGGTATTACGTTTCTCTGGTTCATATTCTGTTGTGGAAATATCTATTTTCCTAGTTCTTTCCAAATCTGCCACCATTTTCTCATTAACACAGATCTCTTCTGATCCTCCTTCCTGAGAGGCAGAAGCCTCCCTTCTTGTTTCTCTCACATGTGTGCTAGCTTCTGCAACAACAGTTGTCTTTTCTGACAACATCTCCAGCATGGACATGTCTCTTGCTTCAGTTTCTTTCCAATCAATCTCTTTCTCTTCTACCACAATCAACTCCACTAGTGCCTTTTTTCTTTGGGAAGTTTCTCCTCCAGTTCCTTTCAAGTATGCCTCCATTCTGCCTATGGTTCCAACCTCCTCTGGGGCCTTTAGCAGTGCAGCCATTTCTCTTCTTTCAGTCTCTTCTAAATCAGGCTCCGTTTTCTCACTGATATCAATTATGCCTGGAATTCTCTCTTCTGTGGGCATCTCTTTTCCAGTTTTTTGCAACCCTGTTTCCATTTCACTAATTGGACTGACTTCCTTGGGGCCATTTTCCTGTAAAAATATTTCTCTTCCAGTTTCTTCCAAATTTGTGTCAATTTCCTCAGTGGTATCAATCAACTCTGGCACCTTCTCCACTGGAGAAATTTTGTTTACAGATGCTTCCAAACCTCTATCTGCTCCCATAGTGGTATCAGTCAATTCTGGTAGCACCTCACCCACGGAAATCTCTCTTCCAATTGATTCCAAATCTATATCCATTTCCACAGTGACATCATTCATTTCTGACACCTTCTTATTAGATGTCTCACTTCTTCCAGTTTCTTTGAAATCAGACTCTAATTCCACAGTAGTACTAGGAGGAGGAACAGTCACATCTGGTAGCATCTTCCTTGAAGTGTCTGGTCTTACAATTTCTTCCAAAGCTGCTGTCATTTCCCCAGAAACAGGACTCTCCTCTGGGACCTCTTCCTTTGAGGACATTCTTCTTCTTCCCATTCTCTTTCCTATATTTGGTTTTGGTTTCCGAAATCGAGTCCTTAGAACTGGAGCTTGTTTTAATTTATTTGCTTTATTACCCTCTTGAATACTACTAGGAAAAAAAAAAAAAAGACAAAAATTTTAAACCAGACCATGGGTTGAACAGGTTAACAGCTGAGAAATCCCTGTGAACACAGCAGAAACTCTGAAATTTACAAAAGATTAAAGGGCTGAAATTGTAGTTTAGTGGTCAACTGCATATACTAGGCCCTGAGTAAAACCCATAGCACCAAAAATGTAAAAAAAGGGGAGGGGGAGGGGGAGGGGGAGGAGGATAAAGTCTCAAGAATGTCAGGGTAAAACTGGAAATTTAAAAAGAAAACAACAGGGGCTGGAGAGAGCGCAGTGGTACAGAAAACCCGAGTTCAAATCCCAGCACCCACATGGCAGCTAACAATTGTCTGTAGCTCCAGTTCCAAGGGATCCAACAGTCTCTTCTGTCCTCTGTGGGCATTGCACAACACGGGTGCACTTATATACATGCAGGCAATACACGCATATACATAAAATAAAAATAATAAATAAAATGTTAAAAAAAGAGAAAAACAGGGATGGAGAGATGGCTTAGGTTTAAATCCAGTTCCAGGGGATCTAGCACACTCTTCTGACCTCCACAGGCACTGTACAACACAGGTGCACTTACATGCACACAATACACTCATACACATAAAATAAAAATAATAAAATGAAGAGAAAAACAATTTCACTCTTTGAAATTACAATATAATTTTACAATAATTAATCGTATCTATTTTGTGTGTGTGTGTGTGTGTGTATATATGTATATATATATATATATATAGAGAGAGAGAGAGAGAGAGAGAGAGA
>NW_008342399.1:3296545-3322717 GCF_000622305.1 Nannospalax galili
AGGGGTCTATTAATGAGGTCAATCAGAACATCAATTGATTGTTCTGGAATAGTTACCCTGAATGACACCTTTGCAATTGTTATCCATACCATCCTATGCAAATATTGACTGGGAAAAACTCCCCAGAAATTTACATGGGTACTGAGATTCAGGTGTGTTTATTTTTCTGGGTTTTGTTTTTGTTCTGTTTTTTGAGGCAGAGTCTGCCTGTACCCCTAGCTGTCCTGGAACTCACTATGTAGACCAAGCTGGTTCCACTCTCATGGAGATCTACCTGCCTCTACCTCTTTACTCTTACTATCTTTTACCTGGACATAAACATTATCATAACAGACTTAATGACCTCAAATAGCTAGATGGAAATATGAATTAAATAAGAAAACATCTTGTGATTAAGAACAAGGTCTGCTCTTCATACTTTTATAAAACAATTTAAAATAAGCTTTTCACCCTGAGCACAAAGAGCAAAGCTGGCGGGGGGAGGGTTACTATACCAGATTTCAAACTATATTACAGAGCTATAGTCATAAAAAAAATCAAGGTACTGGCACGGAAGTAGACCCATAGATCAATAAAACATAACTGAAGACCCAAACATAAGTATATGGAATTTCAGCCACCTGATATTTGACAAAGGGGCCAAGAACACTCAAAGGAAAGATAGTATCTTCAGCAAATGGTGCTGGCAAAACTGGATCTTCACTTGTAGAAGAATGAGACTAGACCCTTATCTTTCACCTTGTACAAAAGTCAACACCAAATGGAGTAAAAACTTCAATGTAAAGCCCGAAACTCTGAAACTGCTAGAAGAAAACATTGGCAGTAACCTACTAGACATAGGTATACAAAAGGACTTTCTAAATTGGACATCATTGCTCAGGAATTACGGTCAATAATCAACAAGTGGGACCTTGTTAAGCTAAAAAAGCTTCTATACAGCAAAATAAACAACGAAAGAAATGAAGAGAAAACCTTCGTCAGCAACACAAGAAAATCGTCATCAGTAACATGTGACAGAGGTTTAACACCAAGACTACATAAAGAACTCAGAAAACAAAGAATCAAGAAAACAAAGGAACCAATTAAAAGATGGGCTAAGGATCTGAACAGAGAATTCACAAAAGAAATAAAGATAGCTAAGAAATATCTTAAAAAGTGTTCAACATCGTAGTTAGAGAACTGAAAACTAAAACCACTTTAAGATTTCATCTTACCCCAGTCAGACCTGCTAAGACTAAGAGAACAAATGATACCAAAAGCTGGAGAGGATGTGGGGAAAGGGGAACGCTCATCCACTGCTGGTGGGATTGCAAACTCATGCAACCCCTATGGAAAGCAGTTGTGGAGAACTTTTGAAAAAAAACTAAAAATGAACCTACCATATGACCCGGTTATACCACTCCTTGGCAAATACCCAAAGGATTCATCCTATTGCAGAGATCCATGTTTGTTGCTGCCCTTTTCACAATAGCTAAGAGATGGAAGCAACCTAAGTGTTCCTCAACTGAGGAGTGGATAATGAAAATGTGGTTCATTTACACAATGGAGTTGTACACAGTGGTAAGATGAAATCAGGAAATTTGCAGGTAAATGGATGGAACTAGAAACTGTTATACTAAGTGAAGTAACAGTCTCAGAACAACAAAAGACATATGTTCTCCCTCATATGTGGATGCTAGCACCAAATCCTTATATGTGAGTATATATCCTCATGTAACTGCAGGAACCAGGAAAATGGAAAGGAACCAGGGAGGTCAAGAAGGAACCTGAGAGAAAAGAACAGTAGGAAAAAGGTGTTACTAAGAGAGAAATGGATAAAATGGAGATATTTAAATAAAGGGGGGAGGAGAGTTACACAAGAACTTTGGAGATAAAGGGAAAGAAGAAACTCGAGAGGTGGGACCATAGGAGACTGGTATTATCAAGGGAGAAATGGGGAAAATGGGGACACTTTAAATGGGGAAACCATGGTGGACGGGTTCAACAGGGGGAGAGAGAGATAAATAATGCCTAGCTAGTGTAGAAAACTAGAGGGAATCATATTAGTCCAACAACCTAAAGACAAATTACACATACAATATCTTCACGAGTCCATGTGTATAGTAGAAAGCTACACAACAAGAAACTGACAGGAGAAACCTTCCTTTGAGTTGTTAGCCAGGGTAGTCCAAGAGACTCCCAAAATTGTGGCTATTGCCACAGCCCTTGATTGCCTCCCAGAGCTTGAAGGTAAGACCCTATTGCTGAAAAGAGAACATACTTTGGACACAGGTTTTGGAGCAATGGTGCTGGAACTCACCTGAAGCCACTTCCTCTGAAGGCTAGCTCTCATAGCAAGCTTCTAAGGGAGAACATGAATTGATGGGCCAACACCAGTTTCAAGACCAAATAACCACATCAATGACTGGCACAGCATACAACATTGGTGCAGTAGTGGCACTTTTTTTTTTTGGTCTTTTTTGAGACAGGGTCTCCCTGTAGCTCCAGCTGTCCTGGGACTCACTATGTAGACCAGGCTGGCCTTGAACTCAGAGATCCGCCTGCCTCTGCCTCCCGAGTGCTAGGATTAAAGAAAGGCGTGTGCCACCATGCCAGTAGTGGCACTTTTATCTTGGGGGCAATCAACAGCTACATAACTGGACTGAAAGCTCACTCAATGGAAGAAACTCATATGTGGTACTATAAACATAGCCAAATACACATGGCTGGAGAGGTCATAGATTTTGGAGAAAACCCCAAGACTGCTACATCCCTAGACCAATATAATTTCTTACTATGTACAAAATATGTGCCCTTATATTTACAGACAATATTCCAGTCACTACTCATCAAAGAAGCTTCTCTTGCACCAGATGGAGTCTATTAAGGGTATCACAACTGGGGCTGGAGAGATGGCTCAGCAGTTAAGAACTCTGGTTGTTCTTGCAGAAGACCCAGGTTCAAATCCCAGCACCCACATGGCAGCTAAGAGCTGTCCATAACTTCAGTCCCAGGGGATCCAACTGCCTCTTCTGACTCCACGGGCATTGCACAATACGGGTGCACTTACCTGCATGCAGGCAATACACGAATACACATAAAATAAAAAAATAATTAATAAATAAAAATTAAGAGTACCACAACTGGTCATATTCAGACAGTATCTTGTGAATTAACCAAGCCTAAGTGGCACACCTACAATGCAACTTCTACACCTAAGGCTCATGGAATATAGAGGACAATAATGAAAAAAGACCCCAAAGAAAAGTAGCCAGTTTCTTAGCTAAAAGTAAAAATGTCCTTGGGCCTCATAGCAACAAACTCTGTTCCAAAGGCCAAAAATGTCAAAAAGTATTTGGGAGCTCTTATCTAATCCTTAAAAGATTTTAGGGTTACCTCTTCAGAGGGGGGAATGTTAGAGTAGCAAAAGGCCCCATTTAAAAAAAAGAAGAAAGTACATAAGTTATCAGAAAAAAGTGATGGGGAGATAAGGGAGGAGTTGGAGGGGAGGGAGTGGGCATGGATTTAATCAAAACACCTTATATGCTTATAGGCCTGTAGGTAATACTCAATAATTAAAAAAAAAAAAAGACACTAATGAATATCTCAATTCTCATTAACGAAGCTCCCTCATTGTAGGAGAGGAAGTGCCAGGCCTAAGCACAGGCTGCACTAGAGAACACAGCTTCTGCCTTGAGAGTGCAGCCCATGCTTTCGGCTTCCACAAAAGAGCCAACCTAATCTGACCCTGGACCTAGAGACTGATGACATGAGCGGCCTGGATGAGGGGATCTATCAGGGAGTGACACACCAGCTTATGGGACACTGGGGCAGGGGGAGAGATATATAAGGCCTGCACTTTCCAGCAATAAACAGGTCTGCAGCACCTCGCCTAGTGCCTGCTTCCACCCAACTCCTGGTGTCTGTGTGTTGACTCCGCACCTCTCACCCCCACCTCGGCCAGAACCCTCATTTCCTGCAGTCCCTCGTGGGCTGGACCCACGAGGAAACCTGCAACAGCTGGTGCCCGAACAAGGTTCCTGGCCCCCTGGCATTGGCAACGCCCCCATCTTCGGTTCATTCAGTGAGTAGGCCCCGGGTTTTGTCTGTCCCTTCGGCTGCTCGAGGGTGAGTGAGTGACCCCCTCCTCTGTCCCCTCTATCCTGTTTGTCATATTTGTTGTTAAATCAGGAAGGCACACTCCGCCACGTGGTCCCAAAGCCCATGTCGACACCTTTTACTCCTTGGCTCGTCCCGGTGAGTTCACATAAGGGCTGATCCATCCCAAACTCAGAGCCCAGGCTTCAGGTCATCCTGTTGCCTGTCCTCGAGACACCGTGTGAGCATACGGCCGAAGTAGTCATAGCCTTCGGAAGTCCCTCACTAAACACAAGACATTTGGATCTGATACACCTTTTCATGTCAAGGCAGTTTATGTCCGAGTGGCTCATGGTCCTTGTTTGCTTTATTTGTGCCCTCTTGGTAGTCACCCTTGCCTTTTACTTTTGTGGCAAGTTTCCCTTCACGGGGCCTTCCCATGATGGGCAACTTACCACCACAGTGCAAGGAGCCACAAACGGCAGCACTCAAATCACTCCTTAGAACTTGGGAACTGAAAGTTAAACCAAAAGATATTGAAGATTTCTGGGATGAAGCCACTAACTTGGGCTTTTGGGTCTCTCCCGAGAATATGTGGGATCCTGACCTATGGGTTCAGGTCCTTTTCTTGGCCCGAAAAAGGGAAGTAGGACCGGGAGTCATTTCCCCTGCCTCGTTTGTCCTGATCCTTTTAGCCATCATTGCCGGCCTTAAGTCCTCCTCCCCTGAAGAAGTCATTTCAGCCCACAATAAGCATTGTCAGGATCAGGCCAGTGTAGACCTTGCCATTACTTCAACCCCTGCTGGCCTTGATAGGGGAACCAGCCCTGAGATCGATATAGATGAGGAAGGGACCCCCTTGCCTCTACCTCAGACCCCACTTTCAAAGCCACAACAATCGGAGATACCACCACCCCAGTACCCCTGGAAGGAACTACATTCTGCCTGTTCCAACACACCTCCCGCTCATTATACGCCCCCATGGCCCGCCCACCCCTTGCTGCCCCTTGCCGGCCATTGTCCGCCTTTCCAGTTAATGTTGGCCCAAACTCTGCACAACAGCCATGGGTGCCTACCACTCTCACAGACCTTGCACTCATCCGCAAAGCCGCCAACGAATCAGACCCAATTCCCCATATTTTGAGCAAGTTCTCCACCAATGGGCCATGCAGTTACAGACCCATTACAATTGGTATAACTTATTAAAGGCAGTTTTGGAGCCCTCAGTCTTCCTGAGCTGGTGTTCGGCTTATGACGATCAGGCTGAAAATGAGGCACATCTCAACCTTCAATATGGCCTTAATATTACCCTGGATATGCTCACAGGACATGGACAATATATTGACCCCATTTCCCAGTCCACTATTAGCCTTCATGCTTACTACCAACAAGTTAGTTACCTGGCCTTCAAGGCCCTTAAATGTTGCTACTCCCATGACCCACAGGCATTCTTCCGCAATTTGATTCAGCAGCCAGGGGAGTCCTTCGCCAACTTCCTCACCCATGTAACCGGGACATTGGAACAGAGGGTGGAGTCTGGATCCGCCTGCAATATGCTTATCAAACAATTGATATGGGAGGGCCTAAATACCCCTACCTGCAATGCTATCCCACCTGTCCTCAATGATGATATTCATAAACGGGTACTCGCCACTAGAGACCTAGACCCCAGGACAGGGCACATCAAGGCCCTGACCACCTCCTTGGAGGCACTCTTATTACAAGTAAGGCCCACCCCCTCCAATTCAAAAGATGGCTTCTGGAACTGCGGGAGGACAGGACACCTCCGCAGGGACTGCCTGAACAATGGAGCTCATCCCAAGACCCGCTGCCCCAAATGCAAAAAGGGATTACATTGGGCAAAAGATTGTAGGTCACAGCCCCAATCAGACTCGGCTCCTTTAAACTCCACCCAGGGCGCTCTTCAGCCCTGCAAGTAAGATGGGGAATGAGACATTTTATGGACCCTTCTGATTCTTAATCACTCCCCCCAATGACCTTGTTTCTGGATGGGATCACTGTGAAGGGCCTAGTGGACATGGGAGCTGATGTTACCATCATCACCGAGAGCGAGTCTCTTCGGTTCTCCCATTGGAAATATCAGCCGGGCCCACCTATTAAAGGAGTGGGGGGCAGCCAGTACACAAAACTGGTCATCTACCCATTACATTGGAAGGACTTAGACAGGACTAAGGGCACATTCACTCCCATAGAATGGCTGACGTCCCCCGCAACTTGTGGGGTCAAGATGTCCTGGAAGACATGGGTGTGGTCCTTACCACAGATGATCAGGCCTTTTATGATGATGTCATAGCCCATGATAAACTTGGCCTCTCTCGGAGAAATTGGAGCCCTGACCAGCACCCCCAATTCTAAGGGCCACTGCCCTCCCTGGGACATCCCTTAAGGAGTCTCCCACACCAATCATGCTTACTCTTGACAGATACAATCTGGGTGGAGCAGTGGCCTATTATAGAACCTAAATTGTCTATCCTCAAAAATTTGGTCCAGGAACAGCTGGACCTTGGACATTTGGAACCATCCACTAGTAAATATAATACTCCAATATTCATTATAAAAAAGAAAAATGGCCGTTTTAGATTGCTTCAGGACTTATACACCGTTAATAACCAAATGGAAAAAGTGGGCTTGACACAGGCCGGCTTTCCCCACCCTGGTGCTATTTTTCCTTCTTATTATATCATAACACTTGATATTAAAGATTGCTTCTTCTCAATCCCACTGGACCCCCAAGATCGTGATCACTTTGCCTTTATGGTTTGGGAACCGAACTTCCACAAGCTGGCCCTCAGATATCAATGGAAAGTCCTTCCCCAGGAATGAAAACTAGTCCTACTGTTTGTCAACAAGCCAGTCCTCAGATATCAATGGAAAGTCCTTCCCCAGGGAATGAAAAACAGTCCTACTATTTGTCAGCTTTTTGTCTCATGAGTCACTTCAACCATCCCTCATAGTGAACAATTTATTCATTATATGGATGACATTCTGTTGTCCCACCCTGACCCACAATTTCTCCACAAGGTAAACAGAGACTTATTCTCCCACGTATTGTCCCTTGGCTTGTCTATCACCTTAGATAAGCTACAGGAGGTGCCTCCTTATGCCTCGTATGCCCTATGGCCCCTGCCTTTAATTCAAAGCTGGTCTATACACTAGCCGATTTTCAACAACTCTGTGGCACCATAAATTGGCTTAAACCATTCTTGCCCATTCCCTTGGAGGAATTGAGAGTGCTGTTTCATCTCTTAGAGGGCCCCACCTGCCCATCAGCAAAGATTAACTTAACTCCCCCAGCCATTGCCTTATTACAAAAGATCACTGGGTTACTCTCGTCAACACCTTCGACAGATATGAGCCCTTACAATCCCTACAGGCTTTAGTGCTATTGACTTCTTCTGGCTTCCTTGGTGCCCTTTGGCGGACTGGGCCACTTATCTGGGTCCATCTCTCATACTCGGACCATCTCTCATACTCGGAGCTCCAGCAGGTTTTCTCCAAGTTTTATCTGGCCTTTAATCTGGCAGTCAAACTGCACACTCAAGCTCGAAGAACCTTCAATAGAGAACCCGACGCTATTGTGCTCCCCTTTCCCCTCCGTAACCTACAGGCACTCTGGGCCAATTCCATACGTTTTCAGACCATGATGTCAGGCTTCCCTGGCACCACTGGCAATCACCTGCCCCAAGACAAAAGAATTCAGGCCCTTCTCATATTGCCGCTTGAAGTTAAGCCCCACAGCACTCCTTCTTCTCCAATTCCCCAAGCGACCATTGCCTTTTCAGACGCTAATAAGAACAACTTTGGGGTCCTGATACATCGTCCTGGAAAAAAGGACATCAGCCACATCGTCCCTAATCCTGGCTCTGTCCAGTTGGGAGAACTTCTTGCTATACTTAAAGCTTTAGCAGGGTGCCAGGACGAACCCCTAAATCTCTTTTCTGATAGTACCTATGCTGTTCAGGTCACTAAGGTCATCACCTTTCCTCATGTTAAAAACTCCTCCACCCCACTCCACCTCATTATGGTCAAGCTACAGGAATGCCTAGAAAATAGAAGTCACCCATGGTACGTCTCACATATCTGCTCACATACCACCCTTCCCAGAATCTTAGTTTGGGGGAATGCCGCCACAGATGCCCTGATTATGACAGTCCAGTCTAACCCATTAGAACAAGCAAGAGCTTTACATGAGCAATTCCATGTGTCCCCTCAGAGTATTCATAAACTCCTCCCAGAAATCCCCAATGCAAGCACTTTGTCCGCTCATGTACTACCTGTGACCTGCTCATGCCTCTCGGGCCCCTTAACAGGGGAGGAGTGAATCCCCGTGGTTTGATACCCAATGCCATTTGGCAGATGGACATGATTCATTACCCCCCTTTTGGGAAATTGAGATTCATTCATGTTATAGTTGACACATGCTCCTCCCTTACTTATGCTTTAGCTCTCTCAGGGGAAAAGACTATACATGCCATTAAAGCTATAAAGTCCACCATGTTAATCATGGGCGTACCCTGGGTGCTTAAGACTAATAATGGGCCCCCTTATTCCTCTCAAGAATTCAATAAATTTGTTTCCTCCTGGGGAATCAAACATACCTTTGGTATTCCCTATAACCTGTAAGGACAAGCCATTGTTGGCAAGGACAAGTCATTGTCAAAAGGTCCAACAGGACACTTAAGTCCCTCCTGGCTAAAAGCCCCTCGGCTGAGGCCAAACGTGACCCTCACCTGGCTCTTACTGAGGCTCTGTTCCACCTTAATTTCCTTGTGTTTGACCTGGGTCTCAGTCCAGCACATAAACATTTGTCCTTCTTGCCTCGGGCTACGCCTCTGCCACTAGTTAGATGGAGGGATCCTATTTCATCCCTGTGGCAGAAACCAGCCCCCATCCTGACATGAGGATGAGAACACGCTTGTATTTTTCCACAGGATGCTACAACTCCCATCTGGATTCCATTGAGAGACACCCAACCAGCTTGGGAAGTCCCTCTGGAGACGAGGCCAGACTGCGAGTTTGATAAGCCATGACATCCTTTCTTGGCTTCGTTGTCTTTGGCACCCTTTTGTCCTTTGGCTGTGCTTCTCCCCAGGCTTCAGATCTCTGGGCACTGGTCCTCTTACCACCTCTGATCCTCCCTGTAGATGAACAGTCACCTGCTTTCCCGGTTCTCTTTATTACTAATGAATCCCTTGGTCTCCCCACCATGAAATTGATTCATGCGTCCGTTCCCATAAACAACACATGGTCCCTTGCAGAACTGCTCTGCTTCGGCCCAGTCCTTAACCCCTCCTGCCCTAATGTCTCTCACTGTCACTCCCTCTTTAACATCACAACAGGCGACTATCGTGGAAACTGGAGCCAGGGGTCCTTATGGGCCCTCAAAATCTGGTCTCCCTTAGTAAAAGGTACTTCTGAGACTACAGTGCCCTTAGTGGCCCCTGGGGCCACCACCCTTCCCCCCGCAAGGGTCAGGTGTCCTCCATGGACCTGGTGCCCACCCACCCATAAACTTCCCACCACACTGCGCTTTCCTATTCCATGGGAACACTGCCTCCCGCTCACTCCTGGAGGTACGCTCCTCTTTACGGATTATGATAGATGCCTGCACGCTTCCTCCCTGGCAGCCTGGAGACACCTTGTCTCTACAAAACCTTACTCCTATGTCTACCCGAGGCGTAAAGACACCGTCAGCCAGGGCTGGGAGCTCTGAGGGCCAGCGGCTTGCCTGGATTTGCATCCTCTCTTCTTTGTATTAGGTGGAGCCATCTTTAATGGTACATATACAGGCGATAACTCAAAGACGGGTTCCTCGGGTGTCGCAGACCCAACTTTGACACCCAATGAAGTCTCTGTTAACATCTCTTTCTCATTCTCCTCGCCCACTTGTGTTCGTCCTCCATTTGCTCTGCTTCTTGCTAATGTCATGAGTGACCCAGAGGATACACTTAGCTCCCTCGCTAACTGCAATCTCTGGATTTTCCCCGCCTCTCTGGTTTTCTGTGTGCGCGAACCCACAGCAATCTGGGTTCCCATTCCTAATGCCACTCATTTCCATGCTGTCACCCTCATGGAAGAGATGGCTATCCACCCCTTCCCCCAGGTCAAGAGAGATTTTGGGATTACCGTGGCAAATGTCACTGCCATTATCCTTTCCTTAGGGGCTGCCGCCACTGCTGCTGTTGCTATCACTCAATCTTCCACTACTGTGGAAACACTCAATGAAATCATATGCAAAACCTCTGTGGCCTTAAACACTCAGTCTCTTATTAATCAACACCTCTTCCTGGCCATTTCTGTCATCCAACAACAGGTAGACCTCCTCGGGGAAGAGATGGCAATCGTCAAACAGATGACGCTAATGGCCTGTGACCCACAGTTCAAAGCCCTGTGTCTCACACCTTACAAAGTAGATAGCCTAGCTAGGGCCAGGATGAAACTCTCACAGTACATCCATGGCCACTGGAACCAAAAGTTTCTCAACTACTCCAATTTGCTCGCTGACCAGATCATCTCCCTAAATTATACATGGGCTCAGACATTAGATATAAACTCTGGGTTCCTCAACAAACTTTGGTCGAACTTAAAAGCTTTGTTTACCCTTCATGGATCGTTACTTATTTACTCTTGGGTATCATAGTCTTAATTCTTTTCTTGCTCAAAAAATGCCTTGTTCTATGCTTCCGCAGACAAAATCAAGTAAGTTACTTGGTGTATCAGGTGCTCAAGACGTTCAAGGATCCAGACTTTGACACCCCCGCCACCACCCCCCCAGGTCCGGCAGGTCTGGCTTGCTGACATCCGAGAAGCAGCTGTGTAACTTCTTGCCCTTCTTCTCCCTTACATGGTCATGCCAGAGGTCACACTCTTTGAGGGCTGGTAGTCAATGACGGGTAAGATCCTGATGGTCAGGATGACCTAAGATAGGCACAGTCCATCAAGCTGGGTGCCCTCTGAGGCGTGGTCAACTATGTCAAGGCAAAGAACCTCAGCTCCCATTGACCTTTCTATAATAAAAAGGGATGGATATGTAGGAGAGGCAGTGCCAGGCCTAAGCACAGGCTGTACTAGAGAATACAGCTTCTGCCTTGAGAGCGCAGTTCACGCTTCTGCAAAAGAGCCAACCTAATCTTACCCCGGACCTAGAGACTGATGACGCGAGGGGCCTGGATGAGGGGCTCTATCAGGGAGCAACACACCAACTTATGGGATACTGGGGGCTGGGGGAGAGATATATAAAGCCTGCTCTTTCCAGCAATAAACAAGTCTGCAGCACCTCACCTAGTGCCTGCTTCCATCCAACTGCTGGTGTCTGTGTGTTGACTCCATGCCGCTCACCCCCACCTCGGCCAGAACCCTCGTTCCCTGCAGTCCCTTGTGGGCTGGGCCCATGAGGAAAACTGCAACACCTCATGAAACAGAGACCCAGCAATACAAAAGATCAAAGTGTAGAGATTAAGAATCTGCAGAATACTGATCCTTAGACAGGACTCCTATACTAAACTTCACCCACCCAGAGCTCAGGGACCACTGCGGAAGAGGCGGCGCAAAGACTGTAAGAGCCAGGGAAGACGTGCATGACTATATGGAAATAAGAGTCCTATGAGCTCCTGGGACCCTGCTATTATGAACCTACAGCAATGGTGCCAGCATGCACTAGACCCGTGCAAATTCAAGTACAAAAAAACCCAGCATAAAACTGGGGAAATGGACAGCAGATCCCAACCTTAGGTGAAGAAATATTGGCAACTGATTACTGCTGGGTGAGGAAGAGCTCATCTTCCAAAAGTGAGGAACTCCAGATAAGACTGACTAGACCTCAGTAGATGAACTTGCACTGAGGAACATCTGGGAACACTAACTTGACGTGATAGGCCTTAACACAAACGACAGAATGTATGAATTCCAGTAGAGGGGCTGTGAGAGGGTGCCAGTGGGGAGGGGTGAGAAAGATGATTAATACTGATTGAGATGTTCTGTTTGAAATAAACAAAATTCAATTAAAAAACTAACAAAATAAAATAAGACCTCCTCCATTACTGTAATTTCTCTAAGAGCTTGGTGCTCTCACGATATGATAAAATTACAGAAAATCTAATACTTTGCTGAATGCTACTGAGCATACAACCATCTATGTCAAGCACTTTGCTCTCCAGAAAAGCAACAGCACTCTTTTCTCTGTATTTTAGTCATCATAACAGATGACAAAACCAGTACAAATATATAAAGGGTGGTATTTAAGAAAGGTCACTGAAGCGAATGTGCTAGAGCATGCCTGTAATCCTAGCATTTGGGAGATAGAGGCAAAAGGATTACAAGTTTGAGTCCTCCCTGGGCCACATAGTCAGATCCTGTAAAAAGAAAGAAAAAGACAGAGGTGGGAAAGAGAAGGAGGGAAGAAAAGGCAGGGAGAAAAGGAGAAATGAGGGAGGGGGGAAAGAGGGAGAAGAGGAAAAGATAAGTCACTAATCTTGAGCACAAGCTATATCAAACAAAACACTGAAATTATTCAGCAGGTCAGGGAGAACTTAAGTGTATATATTCTTTCTTTCTTTCTTTCTTTCTTTCTTTCTTTCTTTCTTTCTTTTCTTATGTGGCTTTTTGCTACTCTAACGTTCCCCCCTCTGAAGAGGTAACCCTAAAATCTTTTAGGGATTAGATAAGAGCACTCAAATACTTTTGATATTTTTGGCCTTTGTCTCTCACACACACACACACTCACTTAGTTTTGGGTCATCCATCAAACTGGCTCAGCTGGTTAAACTGCTTGCCTTCAAGCTTGATGATCCAATGGGTTCAAATCCCCAAAACCCAGGATAAAAGTAAAGACTTCTGAAAGCTGTCCTCTAACTTCCATACTTATGCCATGGCATTAGTGTACCCCCCCGCCAGAATAATAATAAAAAAGTTTTTAAAACTTTCACTAAAAGAATGCTTGCAGGAAGAAGATGTGAAGATAGGATGGCTGAGGGTACAGTTGAAAAGATGAAAAACTTAATGCTCTACAGCACAGGAGAGTAACTATGGTTCAGGCTAACTAGCTGAATAATTCAAAATAGCTAATTGGATTTGGCATGTAAGCACTCCATCCTCCACCTTCACAGACAGAAGAAATAAATGCAATTAATTTGGTTTTCTTTAAGAAAAACTTAACTGAAGTTAGGCTTGTGCACATCTTTAACCCCAACACTCAGGAGGCAGAGACAGTGATCTCTGGGAGATTGAAGTCAACCTATTCTAGTCTACATAGTTCTAGGACACCTGGGGCTATAGGGAGACACTGTCTCAAAAATAAGTAAATAAATAAATTCATTGAGCTCTAAAACCTTACTAAAAATTTCAAAATTATGTAATTGATAAAATGATGCCTACCTTGGATATTCATTAAGAACCTTGGATGTATCCAGTTGCACATTTTCTAAAGAAGTTGAGTTTTTCTCAGGCTGTAATATGTCTTCACACTGGACAATTTTACAAGACTTATTTTCCATTTGTTGAGGAATCTTAATAACAACAGAAGTTTTTAATGTTTAGATTTCACAATGAAACATCTAACTTTCAAAATTTTCATTGAAAAATCCATCTTAGCCAGGTATAAAGGCACATGCTCTATTCCAGCACTTGGAAAGTTAAAGGTAGGAAGATCACAAGCCAAAGCAAGTCTAAGCTACATAGGGAGTTTGTGACCAACCTGGGCTACATGAGATCCCATTTCCAAATAAAAACAAACAAAAATTGCATCTCATTTGAGTGTAAATAAAATGGTCAAAAGTTTCAAAGCTATAAAATGATACTCAAAGAATGTTTTTCCTTTAGCTACCATAGAAAATTCCATAAGCCACCTTTACCGTATCTCAAAGTGCCATTCTTTTCTGTCCAATAAGAAAGCAATGTTTCTATCTCATCTATTTCATTGTTTCTGGCAGTGTCAGAATCCTCCACAGTGTTTATCTTTTTGAATTATTGTTCTAACTGCATTAGAGAAACATAACAGAATGGGGCTAGTAAGATGGCAACTCATAACCACCTCTAACTCCAACTCCAGGGGATCTGATGCCTAGTCCAAATAAAGCCCTGGGTTCAATCCCAGCACCAGGTAAAATGAGAAATGGTGGCACATGCCTACAGTCCCAGCACTTAGGTGAAGGCAGAAATATCAAAGTTCAAGGTTATTAGCTATACAGTGAGTTGGAAGTCAGCCTGGGCTATGAGGCCCTATCTAAAATTTTTTTTTAATTACAAAAGAAAACCAAATCTTAAGTCATGCTAACTCTTTTGTTTTTTCACATACATAGAAAAAACTATATAATTTAATACTCGTGAGCTAGGGTGTAGCTCAGTGGTAGAGTGCTTTCTTAGCATGTAGGAGGCCCTAGGTTTGGGCCTTTACACCACACACACAACCAAAACCAAAATTCACCATTTCCATTTTTAGAATTCTATTCTAGTGTAAAGTTTTTAATATTTTCTTAAACCAATGTTGAAATTCACACATGACTATCTTTCCAAACGAGGGTTGGGAGTGGAGAGCTTGCCTGCCTTTCCCTAAGTATAGGAAAAGGCAAATCCAAAGAGAAAGTGAGCAGAGAGCAAATCATCAGTCATGGACAGTGTTCAATATCTAAAATGACTTCACAATAAATAGATCTGCTGATCGAAATTTTAGCCACAGATATAATAATACACAAACTATAAAGCAATGCTGAATTTATTTTTGTTTGTTTATAACTTATTTATTGAAACAGGTTCTCACAACGTAGTGCTGACTGGCCTGGAATTCATAGAGATCCCCCTTTTTCTGTCTCCTAAGTGCTAGGATTAAAGGTATGTACCACCACACCTGGCTAAGCAATGCTGACTATAAGGGAGTGAAAAGCTTGCAATAAGGCTTACATACTTGCTTTAAAATCTGTGGGGAAGAACCAAACTACTTACAATAACACAGGACTCAATACAGGATTCATCTTTTTCTCCATCAACACAGGATTTGTCTTTTTCTCCATCAACACAGGAGTCATTTTCATTCTTTTCTATATTGGCCCCAATTTTTTTCTGTGAAGTGAGAATTTCTTTTCTTTCTGCAGCTTTCTCTACATTTGGCTTTGGTCTTTGCATTCGGCCCCTCATTAGTCGTGTAGGTCTGAAAACCTTTGGGTGATTGTCTTCCAGTGGACAAGTTTTTTCACTCAGACTAGAACCACAGGAAATAAAAGTACTGTTTGTTGTAAAGTCACAAAGTTTCTCTGTTATATAAGTGTCCTCAAGAATATCTTGAAAGGTATTCACAACATATCTACACCTTACTTTTCCAAACAGACATAATCCTGGAAGCCTAACTATAAAAAGCATTTTAAAATCAAAACCAGTTTCCTATTCTGCACCACAAGAATAGATGCCACCTCATCCCCCTCCCAACAGACAAAGCTGCTCTTTATAATGTGCTTTCCCCAAGATCATGAGCTGAAATATTTCTGACAACGTAAGTGCAAAACAGAACTACTCTGGCATCTGATAGCCAAGACAGTTGTGTGCTATCACCACCCTTCTCTGGATATTCCATATAATACAAATTTTCCCTCAGCCAGATCCTGTGCTTACTAACGAAGAAGTACATGATCAAGCACTGAAAGCCAGATTAAAAGAAGCACAAGAATACCGTGCACAAGGACCCATGATGATTAACTTAGGAAAATTCTCTTCACAAAGCTTCGTTGTTGGTATCACAAGGATACCTTCAGATACCATCACAGATGGAGACCGTTACAGATGTCATAAGAAAGGGAATCCTCCAAAACACAGATAATACTGAGGTTCTCAGGAGAATCAGAGAGAAATGTTATCCTAAGCCTCATTTCCCATTTGATAAAATGGAATTTGGTGTTTGTTAACATTACATAGTTTTTTTAAAAAGTCTTCTTAGAAAATCAAAATTTCACTACAAAATTAGAAAAACCTGTATCGGCCCAACATGTGATACCATTACTCCTCTTTCAGGATACTATGTATAGGGTCCAAGGGAGTAGTGCTAACTCATAGGAAACTATATCCTTGAATGGTCCATAACCAATGACCACACGCATACTGGAGACGGGCTGACCTATATATTCATATCAAGTTAAATATTTCTTTAGAAATCCCTTATTACAAATAAAATTAACCAGAAGGGTATATCTTAATCACTCATCTATTTAACAAGATTTTGTTAATGAAGATTTGTTAATAAACTGAAGGAAACATGTAATTGCTAACTTAATGGACCTACACTATCATTTAAAACTTTTATTTATTTACGAGACAGGGTCCCATGTAGTCCAGGCTGCCCTCAAAGTAACTCTGTAAATGAGGATGACCGTAAACTTTTGCTCCTCCTGCCACCATGTCCTAAGTTCTGAGATCACAAATATGCACCATCACACCTAGTTTATGTGGTCCTCAAGAACATACCTGGGGACTCATGCATGTTAGGCAATCACTCTTACCAACTGAGCTGCATTCCTAGCCCTACACATACCATAATTTCTGCCTATAATATTAAGCATACAGAGTAATACTGAAATGTCTTACTTTCACCAATAGTGAAAATGGACTTGAAGTATACCAGCTAAAAATAAAATTCAGGTTTTATCAAATAGAAAACAAATTATTACAATCACTCCTGAAAATTACTACTTCTCAAATACTTACTTAGTTACAGTTTCAGCTTCTAGGTTCTGTCTTTCTATATTTTCCATCCCCAAACTTTCAGATATATTCACCTTCTCCTTTTCCAGGGGATTCTGAAATTTTAATTTTTTAAATTTAAGCTACTTATCACAAAAATGTCCCAATGAATGTGAAGACAAAGTAATTTTGATGTTTTTGTATTTATAACTAGAAGAGCTTTTCTAAAAATTCTAAATACAGATGAGAATATTATTAAACATATAATTTCATACATTATCAGGATGCCTTTGCCAACATGAGCAATCTTAAAATGTTCATATTCTTCGACCAACTAATATTATTTCAGACTGTATTTTTAAAGGGTAATTAAGGGGCCCAACGAGATGGCTCTACAGGTAATGGCACTTGCCACAAGTTAATTGCCTGAAGTCAATCCTTAGGGCCCATATAATGGAAAGAGACAAATAACTTTCTCTAAAGTTGTCCTTTGACCTACACATATACACTGGGGTTGCATAGACACAGACACAGACACAGATATACACGCGCACACACGCACACACACACACACACACACACACACACACAATAAATAAATGTAATTTTAAAAAAATTTAGACAGTTGAAAAAGATATAAATGGTAAAATGATCATCAAAACATTAGGTTAAAATAGCCAAAACTGTGCACATTAAGTTTTCCAATAATGAATCAATGGTTAAATAAATGCAGTTATACAACATTAACAGATTCTTAAAAGTGTTTTCAAAAGATGTTTAATGGCACTTAAAAATACTTATGAAATGTTAAATACTGAGTAGCACTAATTTTGTCAAGAACAAAAACCAAAAAAACTGAAAAGGAAATGTGTACTGGGACAATGTTTACCTAACATTCTCAAATTTTTATCCTGGTTTTTACCCTTGACACCAGGAGAAAAAAAAAAAAAAATAGAAGTTTACAATGATAAATGTGAAAAGACTGGTTGTATGTGGATAATAAAACTGTAAGTCATTTTAAATTTTTATTTATTATCATTTTCAATGTGTATGAGTATACTGCCTGCATATATGTAAGTGCACCTGTGTTGGACAATGTCCAAGGAGGCCAGAAGAGGGCATCAGATTCCCCTGGAACTGGAGTAATACACACCTGTTAGCTGCCATGTGGGTGCTGGGAACTGAACACAGACCCTCTAAAAGAGCAGCCAGTGCTCTTAACCTCTGAGACATTTCTTTAGCCCCATCCATCATTTTTTATTTTAAAGTCACTCTGTATTTTCAAAATTTCTAGAATAAAATCTGGGCCACCAAGATGGTTCAATGGATAAGGGTACTTGCCGCCAAGCCTGTTGACCCCAATTAGATCCCTGGAACCAATATAGTAGAAGGAGAATTAAGCACTGCAAGTTGCCCTCTGGCCTCCACACACACACTGTGGCATGTCCCCACCCCTACCTCATCCTATTCTGCACATAATAAAACAATTACAGGAGCAGAAGATGGGGCTCAGTGCAGAAGCAGTTCCTATCATGCACAAGGCCCTAGGTTTGACTTCCCCCAAAAAAGTGTATGATAAAAATGGTATTTCACCAGGGTTAAAATAAGGCTCAGGGGTAGAGTACCTACCTGACCAGCATTTGCAAGGCCTGGATTCCATCCCCAACTTCAAATAAAATAAATAATAAAAGCCAGGTGAGGGGCCACACACCTCTAGTCCCAGCACTTGGGAGGCAGAGGCAGGTGGATCTCTGTGAGTTCAAGGCCAGCCTAGTCTACACAGTGAGTTCCAGGCCAGCTGGGGCTACAGGGAGACCCTGTCTCAAAAAGACCAAAAAATAAAAAAATAAAAAATAACAAATGTAAAAAGGGATTTAGCAAAAATTGAAAAGTGTTAAGAATATAATTCTCAGGGCTGGAGAGATGGCTCAGTGGTTAAGAGCACTGACTGCTCTTTCCAGTTGCAGGGGATCCAATGCCCTCTTCTGACCTTTCTGGGCATCGCATGACATAGGTGCACTTACATGCAAGCATCATACACATAAAATAAAAATAATAAATAAAATATTAAAAAGAAATAATGTAATTCTCAGAAACTGAAATACACAAGATGATTTATTTAATGTTAATCAAAATATGAATAAAGGTTTTTTTGACAATGTATAAGAGTCATAAAAGGACCTGGGTTCAGTTCCCAGTACTCATATGGCAGCTAACTCTAGTTCCAGGGGATCTAGTATTCTTTTCTGGCCTCTGTGAGCACGTGGTATATTTATATGCATACAGTTTGTCAAACACTTATGCTTATAAAATAAAAATAAACTGCCGGGTATGGTGGCACACGCCTTTAATCCCAGCACTCGGGAGGCAGAGGCAGGTGGATATATGTGAGTTCAAGGCCAGCCTGGTCTACATAGTGAGTTCCAGGACAGCTGGGGCTACAGAGAGACACTGTCTCCAAAATAAAGACCAAAAAGAATAAATAAATAAATTAATTAATTAAAAAAAAAACAAAAAAACTTAAGCCCTATTTAAGCCGGGCATGGTGGTGCATGTCTTTAATCCCAGCACTAGGGAGGCAGATATAGGTGAATCTCTGTGAGTTCAAGGACAGCCTGGTCTACATAGTGAGCTCCAGGCCAGCCAGAAATACACTGTCTCCAAACAAAACAAAACAAAACAAAACAAAACAAAACAAAACACTAAAAAGTTGATAGCTCAGAGGTTAAGTGTACTAGCTGCTCCTCTCAGCACCTACATAGCCATCTATGACTTGGGTTCCAGAGGATCTGAGGGCTCTTCTGGCTTCTGTGGGCACTGCATGACACAGGTGCACTTATACACATGCAAACATAACACTCATACACACAAAGTAAAAATAAATAAATGTTTTTTAAAAGATCAAACAACCCTGTATTGAAGGCAGGAGTAGTGGCATTAGCCAGTCATCCTAGCTTAAATGGCAAGCCTCAGGCCAATGTTAAAGGTGGATGGCTACTGAGGATCAACAACAAAGTTGCCTCTGGCTTCTATATACATATGCACATATGTGCATGTGAACCTACACACACACACACACACACACACACACACACACACACACACACACACACACATTAAAGAGGATGGCTCCTGCAGAATGACAACTGGGACTGTTCTTTGACCTCTACACTTAAACATGTATAGCATGTACCCAGACATACCAGAAATATTTTAAATAAACAAATTTTAAAAGTAAAAAAGGTGGCTAGGTATGTAGGTCTGTGAGAATGCTTGCCTACCATGTATACGGCCCTGGAGTTTAATACCCAACACCACACACACAAAATCAGATTTATAATTACTTAGATTCTTTCAAATGTTATGGTCCAAATTCTGAAGAATACACATAAAACCAAAGACTAATAAAATAAAAACAAGGGCTGAAGAGATGGTTCAACAGTTAAGAGCAATGGCTGCTTTTGCAGAGAACCTGAGTTTGGTTCCCAGCACCCACACGGTGGCTAACAACCACCCATAACTCCAGTTCCAGGGTATCTAATACCGTCTTCTGACCTATGTGGACAATGCACAACACAGGAAGACTTACATACATGCACACAATACATTCATACACATAAAATAAAAATGATAATAAAATATTTTTTTAAACGTTAAAACAAATCTAATTTTAGGTTTTTAAAAGCTTTGCCTCTGTTTTAGTATTAGTAACTAGTTTGAAAGTGCAGGATAAGTATTTTAATTTCTAACTACTTAAAAAATATTTTTATAATTTCAATTTCCATAAAACCTCTTAAGCCATACCACCTTTTCAACCGGAGTTTCTGAAGGTGACGTCTCACTCTCTTCATCTGTTTTACCCTGTGAAACAACTGACTTCTTCCCAATTGCTCTTGATAGACTGGGTTTGGGTCTTTGGAGTCGACTTCTCAATTTTGGTTTAACATTTTCTGCTTGATCAGTATTTCTAAAGAAATGGCATTATTTAAATTACAACCAATGTGTAGTCAGTCAAACAAAACTCTAAAAACTTAGAAAATGTATTATAAGAAGATCAGAGGAAACGGAAAGAGACTACCATTCTATCAGATGTTAAAAGTATACCAGTCAATATCAGTGATCCAAACAGTACAGTGATAAAGGTAAACATGTAAATGAAACAAAATGCAAATGATTCTAAAACATATGATTTTAACACACAACACAGGTAGCATCTCAAACCAGTAAGGGATGGAATGCAAAATATAGGAGGGTTTTTTTTTGGGCGGGGGGGGGGTCTTTTTGAGACAAGGTCTCCCTGTAGCCGTAGCTCGCCTAGAACTTGTTATGTAGAGCAGGCTGGCCTCAGTCTCAGAGACCTGCCTCCTGAGTGCTGGGATTAAAGGTGTGCACCACCATACTTGGCAATACAGGAGCCTTAAAAATAAATGTTAATCAAAACTAAATTCTGATGGGAAAATTGTGGCAGTCCTTCACTGAAAATAAAACATTCATGAACTGAACACTTCATTTTTCAAAAAATCTTTTCTTCTTTTAATGTGTAAATGATATATATGTGTGCTCACATGCATGAGTATGCACTGTGTGTGTGTGTGGAGGCCTGGGGTTATGTTTAGAATTGTCCTTGATCATTCTTCTACCTTATTCTATGAGGCAAGTCTCAATGAAATACAGAGCTCGCAGCTATTACACTCAGCTAATTACAGGCAGGCTGCTATACCCACACAACATTTCAATTCTATAATGAAAGATAAATTAAAAAAATCCCAAGTGAAAAAGCAGAAAGTGCTGGCGTGGTGGCATATGCCTTTAATCCCAGCACTTGTACCTGGGAGGCAGAGCAGGTGGATCTCTGTGAGTGCTAGACCAACCTGGTCTATATAGCGAGTCCCATGCCAGTCACTGCTATATAGTGAGACCCTGACTCCAAAACAAAACAAAAACAAAAAACAAAAATCCTGAAAAATTCTGATGACAGCAAAATTATCCCTTGAGTAATCTACATATTAATAGCCCCTTCTTCTCCCTAAATAATGCAACATTATCATTCAACAACTTTATCAGGGGCTGGAGAGATGGTTCATCTATTCAAAGACCCCCCAAGTTCAGTTCCCAGCACTCATATTGGGTAGCTCACAATTGCCTTTAACTCCAGCTCCAGGGGACCCTATGCCTCTGCCCTCCTTGGGTCCCTGTACAAGCATGTGCACACCCACATACAGATATACACAGTTCAAAATATTAAAAATAAATCTTTAGAAAAGAACTTTACAAAGGCTGGGGATACAACTCATTGTTAGAGTACTTGTCTGGTAGGATGAGGTCCTGTGTTTAATCTACAGCACCACAAATTTTAAAATGGGAAAAAAATGTTTAAGAATTTACTTTTATAAAAAACCCTACTGTAAATACTTACGGTGGTGTGCTCTCGAGGCCAGAGTCCCTTTCTTCTGTACTACTCTCAGCTCTACCTACTTCACATGAGGTAGCAATCCTACCTTCCGACAGTGGGAAATCTGAAGCACTTGATTCTGCGGATTCAGCTGCTACCGGCATGGTATTTTGTTGATTGCTGAGGAAGTGAGAATGTATTAGAAAGAAAAGAACTCCAGTGGTACAGATTTTCATACTATTTAAAGTACTGTGCGTGTGTGCATTTTCATGTGTGGGTGCTGATGCAGGAGTGTTCATACTCGTATGGTGTGCACACATGTATGTGAAGGTCAGAGTAAAAATCTCAAGTGTCATTGCTCAGGAGCTGTCTACCTTGTTTTGTTTTGTTTCTTAAGATTTACTTACTTTTATTTTAAGTGTATGACTGTCTTATATGCATGTATGTAAGCACATGACATATGTGCAGTGCCTTCGGAAGCCAGAAGAGGGTACTGCAGCCCCTGAAACTGAAGTTACAGACAGCTGTAGCTGCCACTCTACTATGCAAAGGGAAGACTGCTCTATTATCAACTATTCAACAATAATGTAATTGTCATGTACCATAGCTGTTTCAACACGCATTCCTGTTTACTTCTACCTTTTTTTTCCTCATTTTTTCAACTGGGTGTTTATCTTTTTCCAATGTACTAGTAAAAGTTCTCTCTATATTTTTACTGTCTAGATGGTTCACAGAAACCTCCCCACTAGTGGCTTGCCTTTTAATCTTTCTCCTTTTTCACATTTATTTTGTGTTAGCAGTAGAGTGACACACATACCACAGCACTTGCGTGTCAATGAGAGAACAAACTGCAGGAGTCAGATCCCATGTGGGTCCCAGGAATCAAACTCAGGCTGTCAGGCTTGGTAGCAAGTACCTTTACCTGCTGAGCTACCTTACTAGCCAGTCTTTTTTTCCCTTCATTGAGCTTTTTTAACTGAAGTATTTAATTTTTGTGCATGGGTTAAGAAATCCTTAATATTGGGGCTCAAGAGATGGCTCAGAAGGTTAAGAACACTAGCTGCTCACACAGAAGACCCAGGTTCAGTTCCCAGCACCAACATGGCAGCTAACAACCATTTTTAAGCTCAAGTTCCAGGGACTCTGACACCCTCTTCTGCCTCCACAGTATTGCATGCAAATAGTGCACTTACATATATGCAGAAAAAACTCATACACATAAAAATACACAATTTTTTTAAAAGAGCAAATTTTATGATGTATATTTTTGCTGTAATCAAAACAACAGTCAAGAATTTCCCAAATAATGAAAAATAAATAAATAATTGAAATCAAAGATCCAAGGTCACAATGAACTTTTTTTAAACTTAAAAAAAAAAGCTGGAAATGGAGGTACATGCCTACAATCTCAGCACTTGCAAAGTGGAGGCAGGACAATAATGTGTTTTGAAGCCAGCCTGAGCTACATACTGAGACACTGTGACAATAAAATAAAATTTAGAAGACAGAAAAGGAAGACAAGAGACCTCACGTGTTTCGATTTTTCAACATTATACAGTGACAGCAATCAAAACAATATGCCAGTGGCATAAAGACAGATGTTCTGATTAATGGAACATAACACTGAGCCTCCAAGGTTAAACCCATACACAGACAACCTAAGAGAGGGAGCAAACCTATAAAAAGGGAAACAAATAGTCTCTTCAACATATAGTTTTGGGAAAACTGTACATCCATACATAAAGACGTGAAGTTGAATCTTTATCTCTTATTACAAAAATATCAACTCAAAGAGGATTGAGATTTAAACGTACGATGAAACTATAAAGTTTCTACAATGGGGGAAGTTTCACAGCATTGGGCTTGCAATGATTTCTTGAATCTGAGACTGAAAGCACAGGCAACAACAATCAAACAAGTGGAATGACAGCAAACAAAAAGCAAAAGCAAAAGAACCATAGAATGAAAAGGTTTCCTTGAGAACAGCAGAAAACACTTGCAAGCCATTCATCTGATAAAAGGCTAATACCAAAACTACACAAATAACTGCTACAACTCAGTAGTTAAAAAAGAGATCACCCACTTGAGAAACGGACAAAGAAAGCCAGGCATGGTGTCACATGCCTGTAATTCCAGTGCTCAAGAGGCAAAAGGTGGGGGGAGAGCTGCGAGTTCAAGCCCAGAGTCTACATAGCCAAGTTTTAGGCTAGCTAGGATGACATGAGAACTCATCTCAAAAGAGAGAAAAAAAAGGACAAAAGGTTTAAAAGACATTTCCCCAAAGGAAAGATAATAACTGACAGGATGAAAAATGTTCAACATCCATACTCATCAGAGTCATGAAAATCTGATCAAGATACCCATTACCAAAAAATAAATAAATAAATAAATAATCCAGAAGTATTGATGTGGATATGGAAAACTGAAACTCTTGTAAAATTGTTGATGGGAATGCAAAATTGTATACTAGCTACTGTAGAGTACGAAGGTTCAGCAAAAAAAAAAAAAAAAAAAAAAAAAAAAAAACCCTGAAAATGGAGATACCATATATCTAGCTGCCTATTTAGCCAAAAGAATTAAAATCAGGATCTCAAACAAATATTTGCATATCATGTTCATTGCAGCACAACTCAAAATAGTCAAGAGATGGAAACAATCTAAATTCCATTAACTGAAAATAAACAAAGAAAATGTGGTATGTACATGAAAAGAGTCACAAAAAGGAAATTCTGGGGTTGGGATGTAGAGTGGTAGAGGGCACACAGAGAGTACATAAGAAGGCCCTGGGTTCCATCACCTGCACTGCATATATTGCATGTGACAGCACTTATCTGTAATCTCAGCTCTTGGGTAGGTAGATGTAGGAGGATCAAAGGTTCAAGGTTAACTTCAGCTATATAGTAAGTTCAAAGTCAGCCTGGGCTACATGAGACCCTATCTCAAAAGAAAATAAAACAACAAAAAAATAAAATTTGGGGCTGGGTATGTGGCACAGTTGGACATCACTTGGAAAGCCCTGAGTTCAATCCCCAGCTTTTCAGTAGACACTGCGGGAGAAGAGAGAAAGAAGGGAGAGAAGGAAGAAGGAGGGAGGGAAGGGAAGAATACAGATGAATGATGAAGACCACAGAGGGACAAGCATTACATAACTCCACTTAATGAGGTGTCCCAAGTAGGCAAAGTCATAGGAACAGAAAGTAGATGTTAACTGCCAAAGGCTGGGTGAGAAGGAGCCATGCAAAATAAAATTATTCCAGGGCTCTGCTATAGACTAACACTGCCCTTAAAGTTAATAAAATTATTCACTTACAAAAAAAACTTTTTCCCCAAGCTGCCCTGAAACTCATAATCTTCCTGCCTTAGCCTCCTGAGTTTTGGCTTACAGGCATGTGCCACCATACCTGGCCAAAAATTTCTTGAGAAGGGTGATCTCAGGAAGATGGAAGAGGGCAGTAGGGAAAAGAAATGAATCAGAACAAAATAAAGGGAGCTGGAGAGACAGCTCAGTGGCTCAGAGAATTTGCTGCTTGTGCAGAGAACCCAGATTTGGTTCCCAGCTCCCACATGCTTTGTTCCAGGAAATCAGTGCTCTCACCTGGCTACCATGGGCAGTGCACACACAAGGTACACATACATGCATGCAGGCAAAACACTCATGAATTTAAAAAAAAACACATGTATGAAAATACCATAATGAAACCCATTATTTTGCATACTAACTTAATACATACAAATAAAGAAATAAAAAGTAAAAGTGATAGTTGATGTAGTGAGCAAGATGGCTCAAAGTGTAAAGATGCGCCTGCCACCAAGTCTAACAACCCGACTTCAATCTCTGGAACCTACAGAGTAGAAAGAAAAAACCAACTCCCAAAAGTTGTATTCTTCCACCTAAGCACATGTGCATGCACACACACACACACACACACACACACACACACACACAATAAATAAATAGATGAGAGGCTGGAGAGATGGCTCAGTGGTTAAGAACACTGGTTGTGCTTGCAGAAGACCCAGAG
>NW_008342399.1:3323105-3328065 GCF_000622305.1 Nannospalax galili
GTGAACAACAGGAAAAAAATAAAAATAAAAATAAATAAATAAATAAATAAATAAATAAAGAGGAAGCAGGGTATGGCAGTGCATTCCTGTAATCCCAGTCTGTAGGAGGCTAAAACAAGAGGATCTGTTTGTCTGTCTGTTTGTATACTTTGAAGCAGGGACTCCTGTAGCCCAAGCAGGCCTGGAATCTGCTATATAGTCCAAGTTAGCCTTAAAATTATACTCTTCCTGCCTCAGCCTCCTGAGTGTTAGAACTGTAGGTGTGCACTAGTATACCAACCTTGAGGACAGTGTACAATTTAAACAATATTAACCAAGAAGATGCAACAATTCTAGTTACCTACTTATGTATGCACCTAACAACAGAACTTGAAAATAAACAACTGAAGAAAACAGAAAAAGGAGAAGTACAAATCCACAATGACAGTTGGAGACTTCAATACTCCGCTCTCAGGAATCAATAGAAGATGCAGATGCAGATAAAGCCAGGAAAGAGGCAGAAAATACCATGTGGCAGGGACGGGGTCAGTTCTCATCTCCACCTTTTCACTGGCGGCTAAACCCAAAATGTCCTCTACATTCTGTGTGAAGCAAAGTATCTGTTCCTTATTGCATTCACCTTCATTTGCCTCAGGAGGACATTTACCTAGAAACAGAAAATGTATGTTATTCCAAAACCAACATCAAAGACATCCATTCTTTTAAAGCATAAGGAATTTTTATATGTCTTTTCTATAAAACATTAATCCATTTAACATTGAAGTTTTTTGGAGTTTTTTTTCTTTTACATTTTTTAACTTTATTATTATTGAATATGGGTATTTACACTTGCACACACATGTTGCATTATGTGTTTTGGGGGTCGGAAGACAACTATGGAGTTGACTCTCTCCTTCCACCTTTTACAGGGGTTCTGGGAATCAAACCAGGTGGTCATGATGCACAGTAAGTGCCTTTTATCTGCTGAGCCATCTTGCTGGCATACATACACACAAGATAAATACATATAATAAAAGGTATTACTATTAACCCTATGATAAAGAGTTCAGGCATCTTAAGTGACTTGCTAATAGACAATAAAAGAGCTAGAACTTAAAGCAAAGACATTTCTAAAATCTTATTTCTGAATCATTAGGCTATTTTGCTTTGTATGTAGGATCTCCCTTTTTCTTTTGGTTGAGACAGGGTATAATATAACCCAGGCTAGCCTCAAACTCACTATGTAGCCAAGGATGACCTTGAACATAGTGAGTTTGAGGTCACCCAAGTGGTGGGATTCTAGGCATCTACCACCCCATCCAGTTTTTAAACATGTAATCGCTCTCTTTTCAAAATTTTTTTTCAATACATTTATTTAGTCTGTGTGTGTGTGTGTGTGTGTGTGTGTGTGTGTGTGTATGCCATAATGCATATGTACAAGTCAGAAGACAACTTGCAAAAGCAGGTTTTCTCCTTCCATCATGTGGGTCCTAAAGATAGAATTGAAGTTGTCCAGCTTTGCAGCAAGAGTCTTTACCCACTGAGCCATCTCACCAGTCCTTACATATAATAGTAAACAACAAAAGAGTATAATTTTTTTTTTTTTTTTTGAGACAGGGTCTCCTTGTAGCCCTAGCTGTCTTGGAACTCGCTATGTAGACCAGGCTGGCCTCGAACTCAATGGAGATCCGCCTGCCTCTGCCTCCCAAGTCCTGGGATTAAAGGCGTGTGCCACCACACTCTGACAAGAGTATAATGCTATAATGTTTATAAATCATACTATTTTAAGCCAAGCATAACATGTGATATAATACTCAAATTTAGGCTGTGGAGGCAGGAGGATGAGGAATTCAAGGTCATCCTTGTCTATATAGGAGGTCAGCCTGGGCTACATGAGATTCTGTTTCGTAAGAAAAGAGATCCTATCCTTACTTCAAGTACCAGGACTGATTTCTTAAAATCATGCTGGCTTTCTTCCCTGCTGGCTAGTCTTCACAGTGCTGGAAGGTGCTATCTATGCAGGTTGCTGAGGAAGAGAGGCAGTAACAATCTTACTCAGATGTGAATCCTGAAAGCAACAGTAACAAGCAGCCTGACAAGATAAGCCCACTGGCCAATAGTGGCATGAGTGGTATGGGGATAAACAACTGTTTATTTTTTATTGGGTTTATGGACAGTTTCACAGCATAGAACTCATGTCTGGGTACAAAAACTTGACCAGGAACCCATGGCTAGGGATGTTGTAAGCCAAGGAGAGAACTTACTACTATTATTTGCTAAATGGACACAGTATCAAACTACCTTCTAAATACTTATCTGTACAGTCACAGATTAGTGTAGCTCTCAACCCTCATCAGAGCTTTTTTCAGTTAGTGCAGTTAATACAAAGACAAATTATCAAAACAGAGAGAACAAGTGACTCAGATAATTGCTCTGCCCTAAATGGACATCTATGTCACTGAGCACACCTGCCTACCCCAGCTCAGGAAACACTGGAGAAAAGGTGGCAGAACGTTTGTAAGATCGAGAAACTGGGAAAGACTACTAAGAATCAGGGACTTTTGGACATGTCTGGGCCACTAAACTTATGAACTCACAGCAGTTGTAATTACACAAGATGAAACTAGTCAACATTCCAACACTGAGAGGGGAGAGGCACAAGAAGCTCTACCTTTAACTGAGGAATTATTAGCAGGTGATGGCTACTGGGTTGTCTATGCCTCAGTAGATGAGCCCCATATGCATATGAAAAGCACTAATTGGACTCAGTAGATTTAAAAAAAAAAAAAAACACATGAAGTTGAGAGGGGACATGTAGGGTGATCTGGAGGAGCTGGACGGGGAGGGTTGGATGTGATCAAATTACATTCTGTATTGGTAAAAGTAAACTATATGAACTATAGAAAGGTTGTTCTAGCCTGCTACTAATTTTCCCTCCTGTCTTTACTTGACTACCCAATTTTTTTTGGTGGGGGGACGACTCCTGGTTAGTAAACCCAAGGTCTTACACATTTCTCTACTGAGCAATACCTCCAGCCTCATTTGCTTTAGGTACTCTATATACAAACTCTTAAGAAGGACCAAGTCTCCTCTTAAGTCTTGGTCTTCACCTCCCAGCAACACATAAATTTCAGTATGTTTACATTCCAAGAGTAAGAAAAAAAAAATGGGGAAAACGCAAATCCTTGTAGTTCTTTTAAAACTTAACCCACTACGGGCTCAGAGAGCTATCCCATAGAGGCAGACCAGAAAAATCTGAGGTTCATGTGATTACAAACATGTGATTACTAATCACTGTAATGAGAACACAAAGGAAGTCACATATCTTAGAAGCAGATTTTGGAGAAAATTCTCTCTGCTTTACTTTTTTCTACAGCTACCTTTCTTTCCCTTCAACTAAAAATATGATTACTGAGTACACAACCAATTAATAGGCATTATTAATTGCTATTACACACAAGGAAAGTATCTGTCATACACATTCTTACACATGTCCTTTCAAGTACAATGGAGGCTACTAGAAGGTGTAAGGAACTTACTCTTGTGTACTTCAGCTTCCACAGGGCCTGACTGAAAACAGGCACTCCCTAAAAGACTCTTTGCTTCCTGTTCATTAGCTTCATCTTGATTCTTCCTCCTTCTTTTCTTTAGATTTTGGTCTTTTACTAACATAACTTGTTCCAAATCCTGTCCTGATGAAGTCAGAGATTCCTCTTCAGCAACTGTCTGAGCATCCTTCTGAGATCTTTCTGGGTCCGAAATGTTACTACTCACAGACTCATCTGGATCATCAGTCACTCCTTCACTAGCTATTTTCTTTGCTGAAAATAAGAGATACTTATAAATATGAACACACTGTAAAAAAGTTCTTAAGAGGGAAGACAATAAATACTCAAGGGTATACTCTGTCACACTATTTGTGTGCAAAAATTTGAAGAAAGCTTAAAATAGGCGATGAGGAAATAACTTATAATACATTCACGCTACAAAAAAATCCATGCAAGTAAGGAAAAGGGTATAGCTGAGTAGTAGAGCACATCCTTATTAGCATACATGAGGTCATGGGTTCAATTCCTAATGACCCCTTGAAAAATAGGTTTACATGCAGAAATGTGAAGGACTTCAAAATATATGAAAACTTAAGTGGCAGAAATATATATGTATATGATTCCATTTTTATTAAATAAAACCAACTACATATATTCTGAGACATATACACACCAATATATGAATACAGAAGGAATTGGTAACAGTTACTCTGGCAAGTCTGAAAAAATCTGCTTTGAATGTCAGGTAGGACAAGAATTCTAGAACTGTGGGTGGAGAGATGGCTCAGTGTTTAAGAGCACTGGCTACTCTTGCAGGGGACCGAGGTTTGAATCCCACATGCCACCCACATGGCAGCTAACAACTCCAGTTTCAAGGGATCCAAAGCCATCTTCTGTCCTCCGTGGACACTATACAATACAGGTGCATTTATATATATGCAGGTATAACACTCATACACAGAAAATTTTTTAAAAAGAATTCTAGAACTGTTATCTTTTGAATCCTTTGTGTTTTTTTCTTTGTTCAGTTGGTTGGCTATTGAATTTTTGAGACTAGGTCTCATGAGACCCACAGTGGTTTCAAACTCACTATGTAGCTGAGGCTGGCTGTGAGACTCGATCCTTTTGCCAGCACCACCCAAGTCCAGCTGTATCATAAGTTTTTCATGGGCAATTGTTTATTTCTTTCTGTGGAATGAGGGATCAAGTCTAGGCAGGGTCTTGTATATTCTAGGCAAGTACTCTACCACTGAACTATATCTGCAGCCTGAAACATCTTTTTTAAAATATTTTATTATTTTATTTGTATGTATGTATTGCCTGCATGTGGGTAAGTGCACCCATGTCATGCAATGCCTGCGGAGGTCAGAAGAGGCTGTCACATCCCCTGGGACTGGAGTTACGGACAGTTGTTAGCTGCCATGTGGATGCTG
>NW_008342399.1:3328109-3336448 GCF_000622305.1 Nannospalax galili
TTATTATTTTTAGAATCATCTTTTTTATTGTTTTAATGTTTATACATGTGTGTGTATGTGTGTGTGTGTGTGTGTGCCTGCACACTTGTGTGGATGCCCGTAGATGCCAGAAGAGTATATTAGATTCCCTGGAGCTATAGTTAGTTACAAGCGGTTGTGAACAACCCTGACAATTACAGAGTCATCTCTCCAGCCCACTTGAATAATCTTTAAAGCAAATAATTTTTGTGACCCAACTATTAAAGCATATTAATTAGATGTATTATATCATGAGGCCATGAATTAAACTTAAAAAATAGAGATTACAATAAGCCTGCATCTACTGTGAATTGAATGCTAGTCCTCTCTGAAACATACTGAAATCTAATTGTTACAGCAACTATACTATGAGGTGTGATCATTAGGAGGTGAAAAGACCGGAACTTCATAACAGAGAAGTTCATAATGCCTGCCATCGGCATGGTCCGCTCCCTCTTGCTCTCTCATTGCCCTTTCACCATCTGATGGCATAGCAAAATGGCCACATCAGATAACAGATTGTCTTCATCTCAGACTCTCCAGAACTGTGTCAAATCTCTGTTCTATATAAATTATGCAGTGCTACATACTATTAAAGACACACAAAAGGCCAGCATGGCGGCACATGCCTTTAGTCCCAGCACTTGGGAGGCAGAGGCAGACAAATCTCTGAGTTCAACGCCAGCCTGGACTACACAGTGAGTTCCAGGCTGGCTGGGACTACAGGGAACCCCATCTCAAAAATACACTCCCGCTCAAAAAAAAGAAGCACAAAAGATCCAAAAAAGCAGGCTTAGCCTTTATAAACATGGCTGATTTGACATCACTTCTAAAAATATCCAATCTCAGTTAGGCATGGTGGCACACGCCTTGATTCCCAGCACCTGTGAGGCAGAGGCAGGTGGAACTCTGTGAGTTCGAGCCCAGCCTGGTCTACACAGTGGTTCCAGGGCAGCTGGGGCTACAGGGAGACCCTGTCTCAAAAAGATCGAAAAAAAAAAAAAAAATCCAATCTCAAAATGTAAGAAAATATACTATCAAGATGGACATGGTAGCCCATACCTATAATCAAAGTAGAAAAGCCATTTGAAGCTAGCAAGGGCTACATAGGGAGACAAAAGTCTTTAACAAGACCCTGCACTCCACCACTAGAACCTTCAAATAAGCTCAAGTTTCAAAATAAACAGCATTAAAGATAAATACATGGACTGGGGTTAAAACTCAGTGGTAGATACTTATCATGTCTGAGGCCCTAGGTTTAATCCCCAGAATAGTAAAATAAAAAACCAAAACCAAACTATGCTCTGGAAAATTCTAATTTGGCTCTGTGTAAAGTAAGACTAACATAATAGCTTCACTGCTTACTTTTTCTGTTTTTTTTTTTTTCTTTTACAAAGCAAAACAAAAAAAATGATAAAGGGAGTTTCTGCTATATGTATTATAGCCCAGATTGGCCTTGAACTCAAGAGTCTCCTTACTCAGCCTCCAAAATGCTGGGATTACAGGCATGAGCCACCACTCCCAGCCTGACTGCCATGTTTTATAAAGATTTTGGGTTTTGCTGTTTTGTTTCATTTTCTTTCTTTTTTATATTTTGTCATTTATGTGTGAGTGTTTTGCCTGCATGTGTATAAGTGAGCTATCTTCATACAGTGACTGAGGAGACCAGAAAAGGGTGTTAGATTACCTGAACCTGGAATTATGAGAAGTTGTTAGTCACCATGTGGGTGCTGGGAACCAAACCTGGGTCCTCTGCAAGAGCAGCAAGCACTCTTAACCACTGAGCCATGTCTCCAGCCCCATTTACTGCTATTTTGAAAGGCCTACTTATGAGTATGCCCTTTGGGCTAGGTCTGAGAACTTGGTTTGGAAATAGTTTCCAACAATTCAACTGACAAGATGGCTCACTGTGCCTAAAATGTTTGTATAAGCAATATAGTTTATGCTGAACTGCTTTCCTTCTGATAGTTGGGAACAGCACTATGTGTCAGGCAGAAGGTGCTAAATCCAGGGACTAATCAAAATGGTGGTCTTCAGAACTTCCACCACAGACTTTTAGTCTCTGCCACTACTAACACTGAGAGACCTTAAATAGAAGTTAAAAAAAGATCTCTAGAGTAGTTTCTCAGTGATTAAAACAAATGAAGAATTAAGGATATAGTTCAGTGGTAGACCACTTGCTGGGCATGGGTGAGGCCCAATACAAGCGAAAAAAAACAAAGAACAGGACTGGGATCTGGGATATAAACAAACACATAAGATTCCATGTAGTTCAGTTTCTCTTTTTCCTTAATTTCTTATGTTTTGTTTTTTTTTTTAATAGGATCTCACTATGTAGTCCAGACTGGCTTCAACTTGGAATACTCCAGACTTGGCTTCCCAAGTTGTTAGGATTACAAGTGTGCACCACTAAGACCAATTCAAGTTTCTAAAATGTGCTTATATAGAGTTTAAAACAGTTAAAGAAAGCCTAAGACCTAGTATATAAGGGTAACATCTGGGGGCTGGAGAGATGGCTCAGCAGTTAAGAAAATAAAAATAACAAATAAAAATACTTAAAAAATAAAATATCTATAATATAAACAATTTTATACCTAGTATAAGTCATCATTAACCTTCAAAAATGAGTAATGCTCCAACAACATAATCTAGTCACAAGCTCAAAATATTAGTTACAGTTTTAAAAATATTGGATTTAGTGTCTCATTTTTTGTGACACAATTTTTCTATATAAGTAGCACAGACCAGCCATTGTCTATATAAGACAATGATAGTCAGCAACCAAACATGGACTTCTAAACCTCTCATTAGTTACAATGATACTCTAGATGCTAGAAGGATGTTAAATAACCTAAAGTGTGCTTGCTGTGCAATCATGAGGACTAGATTTTTGATCCCAGCTCCCAAGCAACAAGCCAGTGTCCCAACACACTTGTAAATCCTCACTCTGAGGTGGAGACAGGAGTACCACTTTCAGACGGGTGTACCACTTTGCAGGCTTTCAGCTTAGCTGACGTTAAGTGTGAGCAGCAGGTTCAAGGAAAGACCCTGACTCAAAGGAACGGGCAAAGTACAACAGAGGACACTTCTGGCCTCTGTGCATGCACAAAGGCGTGCACACAACAGACAGACGGGGACACACACACACACACACACACACACACACACACACAGAGTTAAAAGAGAGCTGTTGTTTTGGCCCAGATAACTGGCAAAGGAAAAAATTAAAAATAAAAAAAAAAGGTTTCCCTCCAATTGTATAACCTGATGATCTCAACTACCTGAGCCAAACATGAACTCTTAATTCCTGAGCGCCAACACTGCAAATCTAACAGTACTAAATAAAACTGCACACTCCCTTATAAAATTAATACCTTTTATGGTTTTCTGTGGTTTGGAGGATTTCTTCTCCTTTGAATTCTGACTTTTAGTAGGTTTTTGTTTTCTTTTTTCTTCTTCAGCAAGAACTTTCTGAAGCAAATGAGCAAAAAAATCGAAGTCAAAAGGGCGTTTTTCCTCTGTTTAAAAAAAAAGGAAAAAATTTTTTTTAAAAAGAACTTCTTAATTTTTAAAATATTATAATATCAAAAGCAAAGAGACTGAGTTACCAGCAGGAGAATGAATAAACAAGTATGTAAGACCACCATCTAGCAAAAAACAAAAACAAAAGCATGGGGGGGGGCTATGAATGTAAAAAGCGCTTATCTAGCATGCACAGGACCCTGGATTCAAGCCCCAGCACCAAAAAAATAAAGTTAAATATTAGGTTGGTACAAAAGAAATTGCTGTTTTGGACAGTGAATTCTATACCTTTTGTTTTGTTTTTTTGGTTGGTTATGTTTTTTAGGGATTTTTTGTTGTTGTTTTGGTTTTTATGTTTTGGTTTTTGTTTTGATACAGACTGTTCCTGTAGCCCCAGCTGGCCTGGAACTTATTATGTAAACCTGGCTGGCCTTGATCTTACAGAGCTCCTCCTGCCTCTGCTTCCCAAGAGCTGGGATTAAAGGCATGCACCAACAAGCCCAGCATGGGATTAAATGAACTCTTTCTTATAAATATTTATTATTTATATTTTTGTGTATATGAGTGTAATACCTGCATGCAGGTAGGGGCACCTGAGTTCTGCAATGCCTATGGAGGTCAGAAGAGGGCGTCAGATCCCTGGAACTGGAGTTATGAATGGCTGTTAGCCACTATGTAAGTGCTGGAAACCGAACTTGGATCTTCCTGATGCTCTTAACCTCTGAGCCATCGCTCCAGCCCCAGGATTCAATGAACTCTTGAAAACATTTTCTGTTTCTTCCTAGTATGGAAGCATTTCCCCTGAAAAAAGTTGCTAAGGTGCTTGAAGAAGTGGAAGGAGGTCAGGTGAATAGGGTAGATGAGGCAAAACCTCATAGCCCAACTTGTTCAACTTTTGAGCACTGTTTATATGATATCCAATCAAGCTTTGTTATGGAAGAGAATCCGGCCCTTTCTGTTAACCAATGCCAGGTGCAAGAGCTGCAGTTCTGTGTGACTCATCAATATGTTGAGCACACTTCTCCCACAGAATAGTCTCAGTGGAATTCAGAAAGCTACTGTAGGTCAGACTGGCAGTAGGCCACAAAACAGAGACCACAGCTTTTTGCTGTTGTTGCAACTGCAAATTTGGCTTTGGGAAATGTTCTGGAACAACTTCTTGGTCCAACCACGGAGGTGATCATTGCTAACTATCCTACACAATCCACTTTTTATCACATAGTACAATTCAATAGAGAAACTTTTCATTTTTGTGTACAGAATTAGCGAATATGACGTTCAATGACAAGAATTTAAAAAAAAATTTTGGTCAGCTTGTGAAGGATCCACTTATTGAGCCTTTTCAAGCCTTTCTAGTTTGCTTCAAAAGCCAAATGACTATTGAATGGTCCATGATAGATTCTAAGGCAACTTCTTGTGATCCATAAGAGGATCAGCTAGCTTCAATGATTGCTCTCAATTGGTTTTTGTCAACGTACAATGTTCAGCCACTATACCCCTGTTGTCAAGGTTTTCCTCTTGCATGCAAAACTAACTTACTTTCTTTCTTTCTTTCTTTTTCTTTCTTTCTTTCTTTCTTTCTTTCTTTCCTTCCTTTCTTCCTTTCCTTCTTCCTTCCTTCCTTCCTTTCTTTTTTGTCACGGTCTTTTAGCCTAGTCTGGCTTGAGACTCTGGTTACTGAAGACAACTTTACCTTCTGATCCTCCTCCCACAGAAATCCGCCTGCCTCTGCCTCCCAAGTGCTAGGATCAAAGGGGTGCACCATCATGCCTGGCATGAATATTTTCTGATAATAATATATTAAGCATGATGGAAAGTTTCTCCAATTTTGAAATGGAAAAGTTCCTCTCTTTACAATACTCCAGATTTTCCAGGAGCCATTCCTGGAAGCACTTTCCCTGAAGACACAATACAAAATTAAGCATCAGACCACTATCTACCAGTGTCCACTCACATGCTACACACTACATATTCTCTGTATCTACAAACCGATATTCCCCCCTAAAATCAGCCCTGTGGCTAATTAAGAAATTTTGTTCAGTAGTAATTAAAATTAGCCCTGCAGCTAACTTTGTGGCTAAAGGAGCACTGGTATATGTATTACTCATTGTTGATTACTACTATATGTTAATGCAAAATATGTATCTTCCAAAAAACACAAGAGCTACTTTAAATAGCAAGTTTATTTTTCTTTACAGATCTCTTGAAGTCTTTCTGTACACTTAACAAAGAATGTTAATTTTAATGAAGATATTTAGAAGCTAAACGTTTCCTACCATTCTTCCAAATCAGGTCTAAATTCAAATGTTATCTCTTCAAATACCTCACTGAGGATCAATATAAACAAGTCCTTTTTCTTCCTCGTTAGAACTCAATTACCACCTGGAACCACTACGCTTATCCACCTACCCCCAACCATTTAAAGTAAAGGCTCTCCAAGCAGATTCTCAACTGCCCTATTCACCACCATCTCAACAGCAACCAGAATACAGCAGGTAACTGGTGTTGCAAACTTCCAAAGGAGTCATCTATAGTATTCTACTTCCATAAACAATCCCTTGAACATAGTTCCTTGACAATATAAAACCACTTAGACGGCCAGTGAGATGGGTCAGAGGGTTTATTCCAAGCCTGCTGCCAAGTCTGACAACCTGAGTTTGAATAAGGGGAATAAGAAAACCAACTTCTACAAGTTGTCCTCTGACTTCTACACACACATTATAGCATGGGCACTCCTACACACATTTATATACACATATAAAAAATAAAATTTTAACAAAAATTTTAAAAAGTACTTAGAAATTTTATTGTCAGTTACTCTGTAAAATCTTAGACTACTACTTACCTACTTCTGAATATTTTGGCTAATTCTTTGCCTATAGATTTGTAGCAATTACCAAACATGTACTATCAAGTAAACATGCCAAGCATAGTGGTCCACACCTAAATGAATCCCAGCACTTTGGAGGTTGAGGCAGAAGGGTCTAAAGTTTCAGGGCTAGACTGGGATATAGAATAAGATCATATCTTAAAATTAAAATGGAAGAGAAATTTTTCCATTACTCTTCTTAGGCAATGTAAGGATATATCTAAAACACTCTAGAACCAAAGACAAAGCATCGGTCATTTTTTTAACTTCCACAAATGGTACTTTGTAAGAGTTCTTTAATACTTACGGAATGCTTTGTCTATTCTCCATCCATTTGTTTTTTCTTCACGTTTAAATTTATTCTGTCAACAACAAAAAGATCTATAGTAATTTTCTGCTATTAAACAAGACTCTTTTTCAATTAGTAAGCATTAATATGAAGCACTATTCTCTATTAACTGATATATCTTTGCCAATAGGCAAGTTATGTAAAGCTTTTGTTTTTTAAAAAATGAGGATAAGGAGCTGGAGAGATGGCTCCGCAGGTAAATGCACTTGCTAAGTCTAACAACCTCAGTTCAATCCTCGGAACCCACATAGTAGGAAAGAACTGTCGAAAGGTGTCCTCTGACTTCTACAGGTGTGCACAAGACACACACATACACATATACATACACAATAAATAGATAAATGTAATAAAAAAAATTTTAGTGAGGATGAAAGAGTCACACAGTTTCCAGATTCTCTTTATTATCAACAGCAGGCATCAGCAAGGAAAGGTGGATTTACAGTACCCAAAAAAAGTAACAGGCCAGCAATATGGCTCAGCAAATAAAGATGCTTGCACCCTGACAATCTAAATTCAATCCTCAGAGCCCATGTAAAAGTGGAGAGAACCAACCCCATGAGTTGTCCTATTACTTCCATACACACACTGTGGTATGAGCACATCCACATACATACACACACACACACACACACACACACACACACACACACACACACAAAATAGTTGACTAACACAGAAACAGATCAAATCTACAGTCAATTAAGCTAACACTAATTTTATACAACCTAAAAGCATTCCAAAGTGTTTTAAGTATAATAGAAGAGTCTTACAGAAATAGCTAGACTAAAAGTTGAAGCAAGCCAAGTTTATCTTGGTTATATATGGTTTCATACACACACACACACACACACACACACACACACACACACACACAAAATAGGTATATTACATATATAAGATTCTTTTTTAAGAAAGGAACTAATATAGTCCTATGTGGCCTCCAGCTCACTAAACAACCTAAAGATAACCTTGAACTCCCTATCTTCTGTCTCTACCTCTTGAGTATTGGGACTACAGGCATTTTACAGTGTACTCAGGTTCTTGTGATTCCAAAGCAAAGGCATTACCAACTAAGTCCATCTTCCCAGAATTGCTATTTTTGTTTCTGTTTTTCTCAAATTTGAGACATATAACCTTATACTCCTGATCCTCCTACCTCTACTTCTTGAGTGCCAGGATCATAGGAATGTCTGGCTTATTACGAAGATTTTTAAAAGATGAAGCTGTAGAGATGGCTCAGCAGTTGAGAGCACTGGCTGCTCTTGCAGAGGACCCAGGTTCAATTCCCAGCACTCATGTGGTGGCTAACAACTGTCCATGCTATACCTCCAGGTGATCCAACACCCTCTTTTGACCTCCCAGGGCATTGCACAACATGGGTACACTTACACACGTGCGCACAATACACTCAAGACACATAAAATAAAATTAAAAAATAGCTGGGTGTGGTGGCTCATGCCTTTAATCCCAGCACTCGGGAGGCAGAGGCAGGCGGATCTCCGTGAGTTCAAGGCCAGCCTGGTCTACATAGTGAGTTCCAGGACAACTGGGGCTACAGGGAGACCCTGTCTCAAAAAGACA
>NW_008342399.1:3336521-3339936 GCF_000622305.1 Nannospalax galili
AAATAAAATATGGCCAGCTGAATCTACAAATCTGAATGTCTCTATATGTATGGAAGAAATTGAATTTATAATCTAAATCCTTCCACCAAACAAAATTATCAGACTCAATAGCTTCACTGGTGAATTCTATCAAACATTAAAGGAGAAATAGTATTAATCTTAAAAATTCTTCTAGAAGCCGGAAGTGGTAGCGCATGCCTTTAATTCCAGCACTCAGGTGGCAGAGGCAGGAGGATCTCTATGAATTCAAAGCCATCCTGGTCTACACAGCAAGTTCTAGGCCAACTGGTGTTACAGGGAGACTCTGTCTCAAAAGACCAAAAATAAAAAATAAAAAAAAATCCAGAAACAATAGAGGGAATACTTCCCAAACTCATTTTTCAATGATCAACACAATCTTTAATACTAAAAGCTAAGGGCACTGAAAAACAATTACAGATCAAAAGGTGCAGCTCAGTAGTAGAGCACATGTTTAAAGCATCAGCACTCAATAAAGGAAAAATAAAAAGTAAACCAGTATCCCTCATGAACGACGTTGTAAAAATTACTCAAGAGGGTAGCTCAAGAGATGGCTCAGTGGTTAAAAAGCACTGCTGCTCTTCCAGAGGGCTGGTTCCCATCACCCATGTCAGGTGGCTCTCAACCACCTCGAACCCCAGCTCCAGGGGATCCAATATCCTCTTCTGGCCTCTCTGGACACTCACACACATGTGGCATACAGACATACATTCATATAACATAAATAGAAATAAAAATAAATTTATTTTAAATGACTCAAGAAAATGTAACAAAATTCAGCAATACATAAAAAGAATATAGTATAACCAAATGAAACTGATCCCAGGAATACCAGATCAGTTCTACATCCGGGAATCAAGGAGATGTACTTCCCTAGTCTTAAAAACAGTACATTTTCACATTTCTACACTTTGCCCAAAGACCTGCTGGAATTACACTAATCTTTTAAGGGAAGAGTTCAAATGATTTCTGAGAGAAATAATTCAGTGACAAACATTAATCATATTATCAGAGGGCTCTACCTCTAATCAACTTTCAATCTTCACAGAACTTTAATCCTGTCCTTATTTAACAAAGATGAACATTAGAAAAATGAGGACAAAGAACACAAGGCGCTCCTCACTTCACAGAAGTGCAATGACTATGGCTACGCTGCACTTACAACACCCAGGACACAATGTCCACAGGCAACCAAGTATAGTCTTCTTCTAGGACCAAAAAATTTGTTTTATCTTTCCTACTGGCTATTTAGAGTAATGTAATAAGCATGATGGGATGGGAAATTAAAGGAAAAAACACATGGCTGGGTAAATGTCTCCTATTAACTGGGAATGCACTATGGCAACATAGTGTGGTGGCACTCAGATGTAGTCTAACCCAGGAAACTTGTATAAAGTTTCTCAGAAAAAAAAAAAAAATCAGAAAAGGGAAAGCTCATCCTCTCAAGCTTATTACATGTGCAACTGATAGCACTTGAGTCAGCGGTCACTCCAATGTGAAGGGGGCTAAGAAAGCCAGTCAGTTCGGTATACAACTTGACACACCTCATGTCCTCCTAGAAAATTCAGAAATAAATTTTATATTCAAAAAGCTACATGTAAACAATGAGTCTTTCTGCAAGGAACAGTATATTCTAAAATGAAATGGAGATCTTTTTTAAAGGTTAAAAAACTCATTCAATTTTATATCTTACACAGCTTATATTAAGTTCAATGCTGTATAACTGAATTA
Source organism: Nannospalax galili (assembly GCF_000622305.1). Classification (NCBI taxonomy): domain Eukaryota; kingdom Metazoa; phylum Chordata; class Mammalia; order Rodentia; family Spalacidae; genus Nannospalax; species Nannospalax galili. The sequence continues at coordinate 3,338,271 of NW_008342399.1, forward strand.
ACTCAACTGTGAACCTAGAAACTTGCACCCACTTGTGAAAGAGATGTACTCTTGCTCTAGAGTGTGTTACTGAATATGTTAAAGCTGTAGTGAAATGCTTCTTCTAATCATGTAGTTATTAAAAATTTTAAAAATAATGATTAAAAAAAAAGCTACATATAAGTATTTTGGTCCAATCACCTCTTTTCACTAACTAGCTTTTGGTATCTCTTTGGTATCTTTATCAGGAGTCCCCAAATACATTTTGAAAGTGACACTAAAGTTGAGGAGACGTCCATGCTAGAACTGAGGAATCTTAGAAAAAGCAATGCCACAAATGAAGACTGTGAATTAAGCCAAAGGGGGGGGGGGGTAAATTTTAGGCTCTTTGCAATCAATCAATAAATGTGATAGGTATACTTTACCTTAATTTCTATCCTTGCTCTGTGAGGAAAAAGTTGTCCAATCATAGAAAAGTCAGTTCCTACCATGCTGATGGCTAAAAAAAACATATCTGTTTCTGTAAAAATAAAAGATTTAGAATCACTGGAAGTTTTCTGTTCAGAGAAAATAAAACTCACTAAGCGTATCACTTAAAAAATAAATTATACAGTACTTAATTTTACTGAAAAGAAACCCAAAGAATACCTTAAAACATTTATGAAAAAAATAAATAAATAAACCTGCATAGCTGGTGTGGCATGTGGGGCAATAATAATCCCAAGATTCAGGAGGCTAAGGCAGGAGGATCGCTGTGAGTTCCAGGACTCCTGATGCAAACGCCACAGGATTCTCAGCCTGGGTTCCGCCTCAAGCCAGGTAGGACAGGAGTCACATCTGATGGGACTAGATCTCCTGGTAACACCTCGACTTACATAAGACCTCTGATCTGGTCTGAACTGGCCACCCAAGATCCTACTTTGCTCTGCACAGAAACAACTATGACAAGAAGGTGAAACAGGTTACTAAGGAATCAGCTAGGATGTTCCTGTTCCCATTCCAACGTGGTGGCCCTGCAAGCCAGATCATCACATGTACCTATACATCAACATAAATGGGTCCACCTGCCCAGGTGTTAAACCAAACTTGACACTTAAAGGTCTCTGAAGCAAAGCACTTAGTGAGCTGTGCAGACACCAGCCAGGAAGTGAAGAACCAGTCCCGAGACAAACTCCCACAGCCACCACAGACAGCACTTGTAAAAATGTCTATTAGACCTATGGGGTTACAGTGTTTTCTAATATTTTGGGGACACAAAGGTAGGAAGTGAGGGAATAATGATAAATTTGACAGAGGTTACCGTAACAGAGCAGGAGTGTATAATCAGGGAACAAAGTACAGAATCTTTCTTTTTGCTCTATATCCTTTTGCTATACTTAAAATTTTTTCCAGGCTGGAGAGATGGCTCAGCAGTTAAGAACACTGACTATTCCTGCAAAAGACCAGGGTTTGAATCCTATCACCCACATGGCAGCTAACAACTGTCCGTAACTCCAGTTCCAGGGGATCTGAGAGCCTCTTCTGTCCTCTACGGGCATTGCACAAGGGTGCACTTACCTACATGCAGGCAATACATGCATACACATCAAATAATAATAAAATATTTTAAAAAATAAAAATAAGGGCTGGAGAGATGGCTCAGCAGATAAGAGCACTGACTGCTCTTGCAGAGGACCTGGGTTCGAGT
>NW_008342399.1:3340254-3343269 GCF_000622305.1 Nannospalax galili
TATATATATAAAAGGATTTATTCATTCAAAAAATAAATGAATAAAAATAAAAATAATTTTTTTTAATTTCCCCCCAAAACTCTATTGTTTTTAGACTAAAAGGCAAGTAGTAAGTACCTCTATGAAACAAGTACTGTGTATATATATTTTTTGAGACAAGGCCTCTTTAAACTAGGCTAGCCTCAAACTCCCGATCCTAGTGCCTCAGCCTCCTGAACACTGGTATTATAGATATGTACCACTGTTCCTGGCTAATTCCATAATTTTTACTTACAGAACTTTATTATAAAATGTTATCTAGGGGCTGGAAAGATGGCTCAGCAGTTAAAAGCCTGGCTGCTCTTGCAAAGGACCCAGGTTTGGTTCCTAGCACCCACATGGAAGGTAAGTAACAACTATCCGTATCTCCAGTTCCAAGGGATTCAATGCCCTCTTCTGACCTCCACAGGCATTGCACAACACAGGTACAGGTACACACATGCAGGTAGTACATTCAAACACATAAAATAAAAATAATAAATAAAATACATGTAAAAAAGTTATCTAAAGTAGAACATCCTGGCCATTAGGAAATATTGGGAACAGAAAGCTCCAAAGGCACAATCACCATGAATAAGGAAATTACCCATTTAAATTGTGTTTCTTTTATAGAAGAATTTGATAGGAGATTCCAGACAAAATGACCAAAAAGCTAATTCTTAAAAATAAAAAGATGCAGTGCTGAAGAGATGGCTCAGAAGTTAAGAGCACTAACTGCTCTTACAGATGACATGGGTTTGATTCCCAACACCCACATGGTGGTTAACAACCATCTGCAGCTCCAGTTCCAGGGGATCTGACGCCTTCTTCTGACCTCCTCAAGCACTGCATGACATGGGTGCACTCACATACACATGCAGGCAATACAGTCATACACGTAAAAGTAATAAATAAAAATAAAAAAATTTAAAAAAAAGAAAGAAAAAGTCAAATACACAGTGTGGGGAGGGAGTATGAGGGACCAATAAAATTAAATGAATAGAAAACAACATTTCACTTATGGAAAGTCTGATTTAAATCAGAACCATAATATAATTCACTTAGTTTAAAATAAGCAAAAGAAGACCTAATAAAAATTGGTTACCTTTATTTGACCATGGTTTTGAATAATAGTTCTTCCTAAAGCTGGAATATGTAGTTGTCGAGCCACGCTCAAATATAGGGTCATTTTCTTCCACAACACAGGGGCCTTTTGTCCTTAAAACTTCTACAGTTAAACTGAAAGAAACACATTTTCAAATAGTCACTCTAAAAACAAGGAAACCAACAGTAAAACGGATTTAAATAGCTGTATTCTAATTTACCATGGTAGTAGTAAAAGTATAATGTATATTGGGAAAAAATGGTAATATAAATTTGAAATAAATATATTTTTTCAAACATGTTAGTTTCCACTTAAAACGTGATTCCTCAGGGGAAGGAATAAATGTGAACCTATTTTTAAGATCTTTAAGAATGCAACATTACAAAATATCTTTAAATCACCTAAAAAATAACTGTTCTACGGCCTTTTCTGTTTGTTAAGACAGGGTCTTATGTAGCCCTGGTTAGCCTGGAACTTTCTATGCAGCTGAGGATGGCCTTGAACTGCCGATCCTCCTGCCTCCACCTCTCAAGTGCTGAGAATACAGGCATGTGCTAGCATACATTATTTTGTTTTGTTGATTTCCATGGGTCTCCTAGGTCATGCTTTCAGCTATTAACGACTTGTAAAATCATCATCACACATAAAAACTATTATTATAAGTGGCAGTACATTTGTTTTATTATAGTCAAAATTAAATACTATATAAGTTTTTAGTAATTAAACTGTTCAAAACTTCTATTCCTCTCTATTAACTGATCTCTTTAAAAACACATACTTTAGAATGATTGCACAATGCTAAAGCTGAGAAATTTAATGTTATAACTGATGTTATACCTATGCTTTATTGCATACTCAATCTGTTAAGTATCATCATGCACCAAAATGTGAAATTAATTAAGAAGGTTGAAAATCTAAATACCAACTTCAAGACTGAGTCAATGCTAGAAATCTGTCTTGGTGAGAGACAGTACACAATTAGGTCAAGCACTGGACTCAACAGCAAAGTTAGCAAAAAAATGCTAGGTTAATAAATAATATTATAGCAATACCATCTTCTCATACAAAATTTGTAAAAATTACAAATTAGTTTAGCTCTTTTCTGTTCACAGCATTCATGATATAAACCATGGGGGTCAAAAGTGATGACAGATTCAGAAACCAAATCTCTCCTTAGACAAGCACATCTGTTCCTTTAAAAAGAGTATCACTTCCCTCTCTTTCCCTCCCTCCTTCCCTCCCTCCCTCTCCACTCCCTTTCTAACTCACCTTTCTTCATCCAAAATAATAGAACCATCTTCCGCCACTTTTACTCGAGGAACCAACAATGGACCATCATCAGCCTCCTCATCCACTTCCTCATTATCTTCAGCATCTTGAGTACTTTTATTTTCTTGCCTACTAAATGTAAATCAATGAATACAGCTATTGAAGTGCTTTCTGAAACTATGAGTACAGCTAAGTTGCAAAGCATGGGCTTAGCTTGGGCAAGGTCCTAGGCTCAACACCCAGCACCAGAAAGTATGTCCTGAATAGTATGAACATGAAAATAAGTCATTAAAAGGGTAACATTCCAGAAGTTTCCAACTTTCCATATAATTTAACTGAAAATACTACATTACTAAAGGACATGGCTAACCTGACAGGCATGGTGGTACAAAACATAATCTCAGTACTAAGGCAGCTGATGGCAACAAGAATTCTAGGCCAGTATAGACTACATATGAAGACCCGGACACAAAACAAAAGATATAAAGCCGGGCATGGTGGCGCACACCTTTACTCCCAGCACTCGGGAGGCAGAGGCAGGAGGATCTCTGTGAGTTCAAGGCCAGCCTGGTCTACATAGTGAGTTCCAGGCCAGCTGGGGCTACAGGGAGACCCTACCTCAA